>NC_065588.1:28461757-28764787 GCF_024542745.1 Macaca thibetana thibetana | reverse complement strand
TAAAATATTTATTACAATACTCAAGGAAATCAGTCTTACAAGTGGTTAGGATCTTAGCTGACTCTGACTGATTTAAGTAGGAAAAGTATTTATTGATAGGGTTTTGGGTAGTTCATAAAATTACCTGAATTTTAGATGTTGGCAGCAGATAATAGTCTTGAGAAATTTTTTAAAGAAAGCAGGTCAGATAGGAATCACATGTCCACATGTAGCTGAATGGAGGAAAAGGGTGCTGGGCACTCTAGACTTTCAGCTGGGCAAAAAATCAAAAGGAATGATAGAACAGATCTTAGCCCAGCACCTAGACAAGTCAGCCACACCTCATTGTAAGTTTTTCAGTACACCTAAATGAGCAAATATACATGAACTGCAGTTAACACACCTACTGGAGATAAATTCATTACCTTCAGAAGCACATAGCAAGTTGACTCAACCAGCTCTCCAGAATGTTTAATTCACTAATATCAGGCCAATCAATAAGCCATAGAGTTGGATCTTAAGGCTACTGTTAGCCTTTCTCTTTTTTTAATAGTTTCTGTTTTTCCAGAACTAGAGAAGGTGATGATGTTAAGGCTGACTTTCTGCAATTCAACCAAGAAGGATAAGAAAAAAAAAAGTCTGTTTTTAAAAAGAAGACAAAAGCTAAATTAACAAATATGAGACATGTTTATTTCACTTCATTCTCTGCCGGAATGTGCATTCGCTGTGGTTCAGATGAATGGTTCTCAAATTAGAATCTCAGGGCCATTGGTGGTCTCATTATGTCCTAGGTGGTCCTGTAGGCCAATTACAAATGTGTTCTAAAGAGTCAGTCTAAACGTGTGTTTTTAGTTTATTTTAATTTACTTGGTGAATTTAAATCAAAATATAAGAATCAATATTTTAAAATTGAAACCTCAGCAATGAGTATTAATGTAAAAAAGCATTGCTTGAGATTTCGTACATGTGTATGGTGGTAGTGTAGGTGGTCTAGCAGGCCTTTGCACTTACTTTGTGCTAGATATTGTGTTAGGTGCTGGAGAATCATTGGTGGTCTCAAGGGGGATAAATTCTTATGTATCAAATTTATAATACATGAATAAATAAAACTATATTTCTGAATCATAAATGACCAACCTAGGTACTGTCACTTTGTAAAGCCCTTCTTGAAATAGCTTTCCTATCTTTATGGTTTGCATCAGACTGGGTTCTTTTAAAAGCAGAACCAAACACAAAAGCTTGTGATCAGACGCTTAATTTGGGATGTGACTCTAGGAAGCAACAGTAGAAGGCAGGAGTAAAGTAGGTCAGGGAAGAAGAAAAGGTTGGCTACCACTATGGGAAAATTGAGTTCAGTCTTGCAAGATTCTCTGAAGGAGTTTTCCAAAACACATTATCTGTATGGATTGCCCAGAGAAAGAAATGGGAAAGCATTTATCAGCTCATGTCCCAAATTGGTCAAAGATAACTCCAATGGGATTTAATCCCTTGCATTTCTGGAGCCCACAGAAGCAAAAATCTCTTTTGATTAAGCCACTGTAATTGAGTTTCTGCTACATCAAGCCAAATGCAATATTAAGTAATACCTACATGTTCTGTACATTTTTAAAAAAATAGTCTTATTAATACATGGTTTACATATCATAAAATTCACCCATTTTAAATATGCAATTCAATGAAGGTTAGCGTTAACTACAGAGCTCACAATTTGTCTTCATTTGAATTTTTTCACTTTATTTTGTATAGCATTTCATAGATATACATATGGTTCCAATTTATTCTTGTTAAACAATTGTGGTGTTTGTAATAGTCATTAGTGTTATATACTAATTATTTCAACTCTACATCAGGACAAAATTCCTCTGCCCCATGAAGTCAGGTGTGCCCACTTAATGAAATGAAATGTGACCATAAGTGACACATGTTTCTTCTAAGGTGGAGCTTTAAAGACTCTGTGTTTTCAATTCAGCACTTGCTGTCTTTCTCTCTGTCCTAGTAATTGGCAGTGTTCCAGATAGTGGTAACTAAATCAGCCTGGGTCCCAGATGAGCATGACACAGATCACAGCAGCTATCTCAGTCACAATGAATATGTACCATGAATGAAAAATAAATCTTCGTTTATTTAACCACCTGAGAATTTAAGGTTGTTTTCTTATAGCTGCAGAAACTAACCCATCCTGCCCTCCATATCTTCATTTGTTTAACCAACCCCATATTCATTACCATTTTATTTAACTTGAATTTTTTACATAATAAATAATCCTGAAATAAGCATCCTCATATCTTTGTGCGTATTTGAATAATTTTAGAATAAAAGTAGAAATAGAATTGCAGATCAAAGGATATGCATGTTTCATATTCTACCACATATTACAAAATTGCTTCCAAAGATTTTGAATATTCTCTCAGAAGTAGAGTACCTGTATCCTGGTCATCACACTTACGATAGAAAGTATTATTATTTTTACTTCTGCTGATCCGATAGGCAAAATATTTCATTGTGTTTAAACTTTTTTGATTGGTAGTGAGATAGGGCATTTATTTTCATATGATTGTTGGCTATTTGACTGTCCCTTTGGAGGTTAGTAATTTTGCTATGATGGGCTGACTCTGACGTTGTCTTTTTCCTGTTGGGTTGTTTGTCCTTTCTTCTTGATTTTTCAGAGCTCTTACTGTAGTATGAAATTAATCTTTATGTGGTACATATATTTCCTCCTACTAATTCTGGCTTCTATATGTTTATTGAGTAGAAAACTCGTTAAAAATTATGTAATCAAATCTATCATTTTCTCATATAACTTCTGGGTTTGTATTGGAGAGAAAAGCCTTTTTCCCATATGATTTAGAAAATTATCTTCCAGTTTCTGTTAATACTTCCACAATTTCATTTTTTACAGTTTATACTTTAATTCATCCGATTTTTAAAATTTTATTTGTAATTTTTAATTTGTATGGTTACATAGTACATGTTTATGGGGTACATGAGATATTATGATACAGGCATACGATGAGTAATAATCACATCACGGTAAGTGGGGTATCCGTAACCTCAATCATATGTTACAAACATTCCAATTATACTCTTCAGTTATTTTTAAACATAGAATAAACTACTGTTGACTGTAGTCACCCTGTTATGCTATCAAATACTAGATCTTATTCATTTTAACTAACTATATTTTTTACTCATTAACCATCTCCACTCCCCCTACCCCCAATACCCTTCCCAGCCTCTGGTAAACATCCTTCTACTCCCTATCTCTATGAGTTCAGTTGTCTTAATTTTCAGATCCCACAAATGAGTGGGAACTTGGGAAGTTTATCTTTCTGTGCCTGGCTTATTTCGCTTAACATAATCACCTCTAGTTCCATCCATGTTGTTGCAAATGACAGGGTCTCATTCGTTTTAGGGATGAAATGCACTCCATTGTATATATGTGCCACATTTCCTTTATCAATTTGTCTGTTGATGGACACCTAGCTTGCTTCCAAATCTTGGCTGTTGTGAATAGTGCTACAATAAACGTGGGTGTGCACGGATATCATCTCCTGTGGATAAATATTCAGTGATGGAATATTCAACTGATAAATATTCAACTGATCCTGTGACAGTTCTAGCTAGTGTTTTGAGGAACCTCCAAACCATTCTCCATAGTGGGTGTACTAATTTACATTCCCATCAACAATGTACAAGGATTCTCTTTTCTCCACATCCTTGCCAGCATTTGTTAATGACTGTCTCTTGGGTAAAAGTCAATTTTACTGGGATAAGATGATATCTCATTGTAGTCTTGATTTTCATTTCTCTGATGATCACTGATGTTGGGCACCTTTTCATATACCTGTTTGCCATTTGTATGTCTTCCTTTTAAGAAATGTTTTTCAGATATTTTGTCCATTTTTAAATCAGATTATTAGATTTTTTTCCCTATTGAGTTGTTTGAGCTCCTTAAATATTCTGGTTACTAATCCCTTGTCAGATGAATAGTTTGCAAATATTTTCCCCCATTCTGTGGGTTGACTCTTCCCTTTGTTAATTGTTTTCTTTGCTGTTAGAAGCTTTTTAGTTTGATATGATCCTATGTGTCCATTTTTGCTTTAGTTGTCTGTGCTTGTGGAGTATTACTCAAGAAATCTTTGCCCGGTCCAATGTCCTGGAGAGTGTCCTCAATTCTTTCTTTTAATAGTTTCATAGTTTGAGGTCTTAAATTTAAGTCTCTATTGCATTTTGATTTGACTTTTGTGTATGGCAAGAGGTAAGGGTCTGGTTTTTTCTTCTGCATATGGATATCCAGTTTTCCCAGTATCATTTATTGAAGGCTGTTCTTTCCTTATTGTATGTTCTTGAAACGCTTGTTGGAAATGATTCAGTGTAAATGTGTGAATTTATTTCTAGGTTCCCTATCTTGTTCTATTGGTCTGTCTGTTTTATGCCAATATCATGGTGTTTTGGTCACTATAGCTCTGTAGTATAATTTGAAGTCAGGTATTGTGATTCCTCCTGCTTTGTTCTTTTTTCTCAGGATGGCTTTGGGTATTCTGGGTCTTTTGTGGTTTCATGTAAGTTTTAGGATTTTTTTTTTCTTTTCTTATCAAGAATATTATTGGTATTTTAATAGAGATTGTGTTGAATCTGTAGACTAATTTGTGTTGTATGGACATTTTAACAATACTGATTCTACTAATCCATGAACATGAAATGTCTTCTCATTTTTTATGTCTACTTCAATTTCGTGTATTAATATTTTGTAGGTTTCATTGTGGAGAACTTTCACTTTTTGGTTATGTTCATTCCTAGATATCTCATTTTATTTGCAGCTATTGTAAATGGAATTGATTTCTTGATTTCTTTTTCAGATTGCTTACTACTGGCATATGAAAGTGCTACTGATTTTGATATGTTGATTTTTGTTTTCTGAAACTTTACTGAATTTGTCAGTTGTAACAATTTTCTTGTGGAGTCTTCAGATTTTTCCAAATGAATTATATAATCTGCAAACAAGGATAATTTGACTTCTTCTTTTCCAATTTGGATGCCTTTTATTTCTTTCTCTTGTCCGATTGCTCTAGCTAGGACTTCCAGTACTATGTTGAGTAACAGTGGTGACAGTGGGCATCCTTATCTTGTTACGTATCTTAGAGAAAAGGCTTTCATTTTTGTTCCCATTCATTATGATACTAGTTGTGGGTCTGCCATACATGGCTTTTACTGGTTGAGATATGTTACTTCTATACCCAATTTTCTGAAGGTTTTTATCATGAAGTAATATTGAATTTTATCAAATGCTTTTTCAGCATCAACTGAAATAATCACACGTCTTTTGTCCTCCATTCTGATTGATTTTGTCCTCCACATTGATTAATTTGCATATATTGAACCATCCTTGCATCCTTAGAATAAACCCCACGTGGTTACAGTGAATGATCTTTTTAATGTGTTGCTGAATTCCGTTTGCTAGTATTCTGTTTAGGATTTTTGCATTAATGCTCATCAGGGATATTGGTCTATAGTTTTCTTTTTTGGATGTGTCTTTCTCTGTGTCTTTTGCTATCAGGGTAATACTGGCTTCATAAAATCAGTTTGGAAATATTCCCTCTTCCTTTATTTTTCAGAATAATTTGAGTAGGATTGATACTATTTCTTCAATGTTTGGTAAAATTCAGCTGTGGAGCCATTGTGTCCCAGGCTTTTCTTTCCTGGGAGAGTTTTTATTCTGACTTCAATCTCATTACTTAGTATTGGTTTATTCAGAATTGGGATTTATTCCTGATTCAATCTTTGTAGGTTATGTGTGTCTAGGAAGTTAACCACTTTTTCTAGGTTTTCCAACTTATGTACATAAAGTTGCTCATAGTAGTCTCTAATGATTTTTTGAATTTCTGTGGTATCACATGTAAGGTCTCCTTTATCATCTCTGATTTTATTTATTTGAGTCTTCTTTTTTCTTAGTCTGGCTAAAAGTTTGTTGATTTTGTCTATCTTTTAAAAAAACCAACTTTTTGTTTCTTTGATCCTTTGTACTTTTTATTTCAAGTTCATTTATTTCTGCTCTGATCTTTATTATTTCCTTTTTTCTGCTAATTTTGGGTTTAGTTTGCTCTTGCTTTCCTACTTCTTTAAGATGCATTGTTAGGTTATTTATATAAAGTTTTTTCTAGTTTTGGATATAGGCCTTTATAGCTATAAACTTCCCTCTTAGTACTGCTTTTGCTGCATTCCATAGGTTTTGGTATGTTGTGTTTTCATTGCCATCTGTTTCAAGAAACTTTGTGATTTCCTTCTTCATTTCTTCTTGACCCACTGGTCATTCAAGACCATATTGTTTAATTTCCATGTGTTTTTATGGTTTCCAAAGTTTCTCTTGTTATTTATTTCTAGTTTTATTTCATTGTGGTCAGAGAAGATACTTGATATTATTTCAATATACTTTTTAAGATTTATTTTGTGGCCTCACATCTGGTCGGTCCTTGAGAATGATCCATTTGCTGAGGGGAAGAATATGTATTCTCCAGACGCTGAATTAAATGGTCTGTAAATATCTATTAGGTCCATCTGGTCCATAGTGCGGATAAAATCCAATGTTTCTTTGTTGATTTTCTGTCTGGATGATCTGTCCAATGCTGAAAGTGGGGTGCTGAAGTCTCCAGCTATTATTGCGTTGGGTTCTAACTCTCTCTTTAACTCTAATAATATATATATAATATATTATATATAATATATATCTATATCTCAGTGATCCAGTGCAGTGTACATATATATTTATAGTTGTTATATCCTTTTGCTGAATTGACCTCTTGAGCATTATATAATGACCTTCTTTGTCTCTTCTTACAGTTTTTGTCTTGAATATGTTTTATTTGATATAACTACAGCTTTTCTTCATTTTTTGTTTCCATTTGCATGGGGTTAAATTTTTTAATGAATTATGTGAGCTCCATAAAATATCAAAGTAGTTTTCAAATGAGATGCCAATTTTCCCTATGAAATTATTTCCCCTGTTGATTCAAAATGTACCTTTATCATAATCAAATTTATTATGTGTAAAAAGTTGATTACTAAACCTTGTTCTATTTCAATGATCACTGTCTCTATTCCTACACCAGTAACCTTTAGTTTAACTGATTGAGACCCCTACAATTTTTCTACTTTTAAACTATTTTCCTATTATTCTTGCAAGTTTAGATAAATTTGAGAAACTATTAATTAAGTTGCATAAAGTATTTCATTGGAGCTTTGAAATTATGTAACATTTATATATTACTTTGGAGTAATTTGAGTTCTTTACAATATTGAATAATTACATCCAAGAACATGGTATGTGCCCTATTTATTTGTCTTACTTTATGTTCTTGATAAAGATTTATAGTTTTCTTCATACAGGTCTTGCATGTATCTTGTTCTATTTTTTTAATGGATTATTTTTGACATTTTGTTTCCCCAGGTTACAAGACAGAAATGAGGTCATTAGACTGAGGCAATTGCTATAGTTCAATCGCTTTGGTTTCACTCTGATATTTAATGTTTTAAAAAGGATACTTATTTCTTCCTCTCTACTCAAGCAAAGCATTGTCTTTCACTGTGACAGTCTGGAAGAACCCATTGCATTTGACCTGCAAATTTCCTTTCATCTGATTCAAATTTATGTTCTGTTGCATGAATGATGACAGGGTAGTTGATCCCAATTGGCTCAAATCTCATCAGCCAAATGGTTCTTGAATTCTTATGTGTTTTAAATAATGGCTCCCTCTGAAAATGTTAGTTATTAAATCACAGCACAATTCTTCTTACACAGCAGGATGTCACATTTATATTAAATCCTTGTGGGCAACAGTATAATACATATTGCACACGTGGGCCTGCAGGAGTAATTTAAGGCTTAATGTGTACAGAAAAATGGAAGACAAGACTCCTCTTAGGAGAAGTGGAGACTCTGAAATATTTTTCTAAAACCCAGCAAGTGAATTGGAAATGGTGGAACTGCCATCACCAGAGCCCACTCTCCATCATCCTTGTGATACTTAAACTGTTAGGTTTTCACAAAACAGAAATTCCAAACCTACTTTGAATTTTGTATTATGGTATAGCATGCTTTTGAAATGTTTACAAAAATTTTTATTGATAAAAGGTTTTTTCTTCTATGTTTTAAATGTATATTTATTTCTGTGTTTTTGAAGTTCTATAAATCTAACTAGAATGTGAAGCTTTGATTGAACTAATCCAACATCTGTGACTTAAAGAAAGTATTTTAGAAGTCCTTGTCTTTCTTTACTTTCCACCCATTTTTTCTCTTTGTCTCTTATTGTATTCCTCTTTCTTCCTTTCATGATGCATCTGCAAGGCAAGGAACACCAAGGATTGCTGCCATCACCAGAAGCTGAGAGACAATATGGAACAGATTATCCCTCAGAGCCTCCAGATCAGTAGGATAATTAATTTCTGTTGTTTAAAGCTATGCATTTTGTTGCATTTTGTTATGGCATCTCTAAGAAACTACTACACTCTGCTTAAGAGTATAAACTTTGGTTCTTCTCTCTAGGGTGCAAATTTGGAACCCAAGTTCAGTTCTTCCCTACTCCTCTGCATCCTTGCCTCCCCCAGAGATGCTCATCAGCATGTTCTAGGACTAAACATTCTGGATATGTATTATAATGTACTGCAGTGGAGAGCAGCATATATACTAATAGATAGAATACTCAGTTTTCCTTAAATCTAACTTGGTACATTATATTGGCTTTCATAATCTGAACCTGCTTTATCTTCCAAGCCAGAAGCTACCTCTGGAAAAGAATTCAGTCCTTTATATTTCCTCCAAGCCACATCTTCAGCTCCAGGATGAAGTGCCCTGTCAATACCTCTGCCCCCATTAACTGGATCATGTAGATATTGTGCTTAGAACCCTGTTACAAGTCTCTCTCTCCTTAGGTACCACAGCATAGACAGAAATCCATTAGGCAGGACTTATACCACAGAGCATTTCACAGAAATCCTTTCCTTTGCTGCACTCAGCCCTGCTTACTGTCATGTTTCCCCTTTCCTACCTGCTGGCCTCCTGACTTATCATCTGCCTCCATGTATGATTTCTATTCAAGCCTATACATACTTGTGTGTGTGTGAGATATATATATGTCAAATATATATAGTCACATGTGATATGTATATCACACAATATATATAACACAAGCAAGTATATATACATATATATGCTTGTATTTATGTATATATACACATATATAATTTGTTTTAGTTTAACCCTGCACCACACATGCCATGCTCATCCTCTGAGTCTTTTTACTGGCCTCACAATCCTATGATCAAGAGTATCTCTCTCCTGGCTCGCTATAAAATTGATACCTTCAAATATCTTATTATATTCAACAGACATAAGATTTGAGGAGAGAGGATGGAGTGCTGCTATTCCACTTGGGCACACATAGTGTTAAGGAGGATTTTCATCACTGGAGCATTTGAATGTTTCATGTACAAGCTTCTTCTAGAACAATTACTTTATGATATATATAATCCCATGGGGCACTGTTTGATCTAAGACACAAATGCAGCATTTTTGGTGAAGCCAGTGAAATCTACATTTGTCCCCTGATGGAAGGAGTTAAATTCAGATAGGGTGAGATAATTTCACCAGATGCCATATATTTCTCATGTAAAAACTAAAATTTTAGAAATAATAAAATTAGCAAAAGGGAAAAATTATGGCATTATCTGACATTCTTCACTAGGAGCCATCCAAGGATAAGCAACAGACTTTCTGTCCATAGAGTATTTGACATAAATAAGGACATTTTGAACATTTTGGAATTATTTAGAGGTTGTTTTATGGAGGTATATTTCCTGTCTCTAGGAACTCAGACTACCAGACTTTTGGTTTTCTTTACTTTGAATTGTAGAGGATACTTCATGGGACAAAGGAAGAAAACCACCAACAAGAAACAATGATCCTGGGTGGAATTCCAGAACTGATCCTCAGACGTAATGTCCCCATGCCCAGTACAGTGTGCATTATTTCACTCACACATGTTAACTGACATGAGTGGACCTCCAGGTCTGGAGTGCAGGAAGTGGCTCACAAAGAAGCCCAAAGTAGAGAAACAGAGTCTGTGCCACCTGCCTTAGTCTTCCATAGGGAATGATGAGGTTGACAAAAGATTGTGCCAAGGTTGAGTCTAAATGATTCATTATGCTTCTTTGATCTGCCTCTCACCTTTCCCAAACCTGCTAACTGCCCTGAGGAGCTATCTGTGTGATCAGTTTCACAGTGGAAAAAGTGAGGGAAGCATTTCTTCCTGAAAGACCGATTCTATTGCACCCCCCAACTCCACTCTCAACTGTGAAGTTTGGTGGGGGTACTGCTTTCAGCGTAATTTTTTAACCTGTTAGGTGAAGTAGTCTGCAGAGGTAACAGGTCAAAGTCAACATGAGCTCCAATTCCTCACCTTACCTAAACTAAAGGTAGAAAATGCTGGACTTTCAGCTTCTAGGTCAAATGCAGCCAATTTAAAATTAACACAAATATGAACAGGGTTATTGTTAAGAATATACGAGTATAACTGCAGTTTTAGTTTATAAATATGTAATAAAGTTATTATATAAATTTAAGTAAGCATTGCCCTCAGGAAGAGATCCAAACTCATTAGCTAAGCCATAAAAAGGTCCTGCCTGCTTTCTCAACTCAAAGGTAGCTCCTCTGGACCCTCCCATGCTACCCTCCAGCCTAACTAAACCCCTGGCTGTTGGCCAGAAGTATAGCTTCAGCCTTCCTCTTCCTTTGAATGCCCATCTCAAGGCACACCCAGCTCTCCACCCACCCTAAGTACTTCTTACTCTCCTTCAGCTTTAGAGCCCTTCTATTCTAAAATGTTCTCCTTGAGCCTCCAAAACACCGAGGGAGGTTCAATACCTGGCCTAACTCCTAACCAAGGACTTGCTTCTTTGTAATTTTCTGTTAACTTGCTGGTTCCTCTCACAAATCTGAAACCTCCGCGAAGGCAGGGACTGAGTACTCATCACCATGATTTCCCCAACATCCTGGAGAGTATCCAGTAACATTAGGTATCAATTAGTATGTTCCAAATGAAGCATCCCTCCCTGTTCGCCTCAGAGCATTCATGTAACTACATCATCAGGAACACTTTCTCCATATAGTATATCTTCTCAGTTCAAGACTGTTGCAACTGGCTGGTGTCTCTGAGTCACTATGTTTAAGACCAAAACACTTGGACTGGAAGCAACAGAGGTGAAAAGAAGGTCAGTTTAAAACTGTGATTTCATTGTCTGTTAAGTGGAGGAAATACTGTATGTATATAATAATATTTCTTTTCCTCACAGAGTTGTGGTGAGGTTAAATGAGATAACTCACATTCAGCACTTCAGTAGACTACCTGGTACAAAGTAAACAACAAATGTTAGTTTAAGGAATGACAGTATAATAGAGTCTTAGAGATCATTTAACACAGTCTCCTCCCACCCAGTGCAGGAAGGGCCTTGGCTGAGGGTTGGGCACCCAGCCTATGTCAGACCACCCAATGGGCTTGAGGCAGCCCCTCCATATGTGGATGGTCCTGGTGAGAAAGTTCTTCCTCTGAGAGGGATGAAATCTGCCTTTTTCACACTTGAAGCCTACTGTTCTCTATAATTTCATTTTCTTTTTGTTTTACTTGATTTGATCTGTATAAGTTAACATAAAATTATTTCCCTTTCTTAAAAAATTAAAGCAGTAAAGCCAAACCCCCCTTTCTCTACTTTGCTTTTATCCATGGATCTCACTTCTTTGTGTGTGTCAACTGGCTAACAGCCAGTCCTCTGTTTCTCTCCCCTGAATCTGCCCTCTCTATTTCAAATCTTCCTTGGCTAAATTCACATTTCCTTTCTCATGTTATATGGTTTCTTTTAGAATACTTCTTTTTACTATACTAATGGCCTTCCTCTGACTATATCCAAATCATCAATTTTAGCCTTTTGCAATGTGTTTTCATTTCTTAGGGGTTTTGCTGAAGTGCCTACCCCTCACTGAAACTGGAAAAGAGTAAAAAATTACCCTTTAATACAATCTTGCAATATTAATCAAAATTTTAAATGCATAAATTATTTGACCCAGAAATTCCACTCATACAGGTACACTAAAATATACATGTAATACACACACATACACATACAGATGTTCACATATTTGCTTGCTAAGTACTTATTCCAAGTGTATATCCAAATGTTGGAATAATATATATCTGGTTAAAAAAAATCATGAAGTTGGTATATTTGAGATAATTTGGAAAATTGGCCAAGAGATATTGTTAAAGGGAAGAAAGCAATTTGCAGAGAAGTATGTATAGATGACTCCCATTTATGTAAAAAATGTTAAAGTAGACAGAAAAATAATTATTTATTGTATTGATGTGGTACATATTTAGAAAACTACGTAGAAAACAGTTTTTAATTGTTATATTTGGGAAGAGAGAATGAGGTATGGCAGGATGACGGGAAGAGAGTTGAACATTTTTTTTCATTTAATACCTTTTTATAGCACTTGAACTTTTTGCTATAAGTATGTATTAATTTTATATCGTTAAGTTATTTAACAAGGACATCACCAACATGGCAGAATAGGAAGCTTCTGACTCTGCCTCCACCCGGAGACACACTAAATTAACATTTATCTATGTATCAATTCCCTTTGAGAGAACGTCAGAAATGAGTTGACAGACCCCTACTCAAGGAGCAAGTGAGAAAATATACACATTGTGGGTATGAGAAGCTGAAATATACACATCAAATAGATAAGAGAAGCCGAGGCACACTAGGGCGTGGCCCCACAACAGACAAGTACCATAATATAGGGAAAGGAATCCCCAACACCCAGTTTTCCCCTGTGTAGAGGAAGGTCTGGATCTCACATACAGGGCCCTGACCCCACGTTTCCTTACAGTTTAACTATTAATTCACCAACTGTTAGGGCAGAAGGGATTAAACACAGACATGTTCCTTTAGACCCTAGGAAATAAAGCAGCAGTTTTATATGGGCACACAAGCTTTTTAAGGGATTCTGTCCCCTTGCAAGCAGTGCCAAAAAGGAGCCTTAAAAACATAGCTCGCTGTCTCCTTCCAGAAGGGATTTTTAAAACAGCCATCCAGTGGCTAACTGAAGATCTGAACTTCTAACTAATTTAAATTGGGGAGTTGAAGAAACAATCATCAACCCACCACCAGCATGGGAGGAAATTGTATTCATACTGAGAGCACTAGATTTTACCACATCCACCTAAGGTACTGCACCACAAATCCCCTAGCTCTGGGAGCAGAAGGGACTGGCATATATAGGTTTCTTCTTAGTGGCTTGCGAGTACCTCCAGGGACTTTATCCTCCTGGAGTTGTGCAGAAAGGGCCTAAAAAAAAAAAAAAGAAAAGAAAAACAAGGAAACGTAACTTCCTGTTTATCCCCCGAAAAGCTTTAGGACACACATCAACAGCTCTTCAACAACAACAGCAACAACAAAACAGAAAGTATAAAAAAGTACTAAACAGTAATCATAGATCTAGATAAAGCTGCCTTCTGAAGGATAGACCTAAACCTAGTAGCTCTGAGAACAGAAGGACTTATGCATATGTAAGTCTCCCTTAATCCCAGAACAAATAAGTGGTTTGAAATGGGTGCCCAAACACTTCCAGGGGCTACACTCCCTTGGAGCAGTGCAGAAAAGAGGCAGGAGCATTCAGTTCTCATTTTCTTTCTAGAAGGTGCTTATGACACACAGTCCCAGTGGTTTCTTGATGACATGGTTTCTAATGAATTTACAGTGGGAGCTAACAGGGCATACAAACAATAATTTTTAATAGCCAGAGCCAGAGTTCAGCCCTTCATGAGATCTTCCTCGGGCTCACTCCAGAGATAAATCCAGGCCTGTCCAATCTTTTGGGAATAAATTTGATCATGCACGGAGCACCACAACTTCCATAGCCCCAGTTTAGGGGACTGTCTCTTTGATGACCTAGCTCTAGAATTCCAGGGGGCCTTTGCAATCCAGAGTGGTCCAAGACAACAGAAACCACAGGTGGATGTATAATGAGCCCATTTCCAGCAGCTATCCCTCCAGGATCAGAAAGTGCAGCCTGAAAGTGAATACAGATATTTTCCAAAGATCCTCTCCCTGGCTTAGCCCAGAGAAAGTAGGAAATAAACACCTACACCCAGCCCACCCTCACTGTGAAGATAGAAAACAAAACTGGAACTCACATACAACACCCAAAATCACAACACTAAACCTTTCCAGTTACATCTAAGGAGCATGATGCCTATGATACCAGTTTTAGGTTACTGACAAAATGTGGCACATCCTAAGCCCCAGGGGCCACAAAAAAACAGAGATAGCAGTCTGGAAAAACACAAAGATTTGGGATGCAACTTAAAATCTCTAGCAGCATCGATTGGTGAATCTTCTTCTCTACAAGTGCAGTATAACAAGAAGGAAAAAGCTAGGTGTCTTATCTAATGTTCAGAAACCAACACAAAGAATCAAGGAAAATAACCAGGGGAATATACTCCAAGCAAAAGATCAAGATAAATATTCAGAAACTGACCCAAATGAAGCAAAGGTTTGGGATTTACTCCGCAAATAATTCCAAAACAATGGTCATAAAGATGCTCACAGAGGTCAAGACAGCAATGCAGGAATAAGGTGAGAACTTCAACAACAACAACAAAAAATAGAAAGTATAAAAAAGTGTTCAATAGTAATCATAGATCTGAAGAATGCTATAACAAAACTGAAAAATTTATTTGGGGGGTCCAAAATGGACTAGATTAAGCAGAAGAATCAGTGAAACTGAAGACAGATCACTGGAAATCTTCCAATCTGAGGAGAAAAAAAGAATAAAAAGGCATGAAGATAGCTTGAGAGACTTACGGGACAACATCAAGCGGAACAACTTATGCATAATTGGCATGCCAGAAAAAGAAGAAAGAGAGAAAGGGGCATGGAACGTATTTTTTAAATGATGACAGAAACTCCCCAAGTCTTAGGAAGGAATTAAAAAGCCAGATCCAGGAAGCCTACAGGACACCAAGTAAGATGAATCCAGAGAGGTCCACACTGCAACATATAATCAAATTGTCAGAAGTTAAAGAAAAAAAGCAGGGGGAAAAGCAAATTGTCACATGTTGAGGAACCCTCATGAGACTATCAGTGGACTTCTCAGCAGAAATCTTTCAAGCCAAAAGGAAGTCGGACAATATATTCAAAATCAAGAAAGAAAAAGAGTGATAACCAAGAATATTACATCCAGCAATAGCAATGTTCTCTTTCAAAAAATGAAGGGGCAACAAAGACTTTCTCAGACAAAAAGAAAGCTGAGTTTATCACCACAAGACCTGCATTACTAAAAATGCTAAAAGAAGTTCTTTCAGCTGAAAAAAGGGGAACACTAGTAACACAATCATGAAAGTAAAACACTCGGCTGGGCACAGTGGCTCACGCCTGTAATCCCAGCACTTTGGGAGGCCGAGGCAGGCGGATCACAAAGTCAAGATATCGAGACCATTCTGGCCAACATGGTGAAACTCCGCCTCTACTAAAAATACAAAAATTAGCCGAGCATGGTGGCACACGCCTGTAGTCCCAGCTACTCAGGAGGCTGAGGCAGGAGAATTGCTTAAACCTGGGAAGGGGAGGTTGCAGTGAGCTGAGATTGCGCCACTGCACTCCAGCCTGGTGACGGAGCAAGACTCCATCTAAAAAAAAAAAAAAATAGTACAACACTCAAGTGTAAAAGCAAATACGTTGTCAAATCCAAAACACTCTAATACTATAATAGCAGTGGGTAAATAAATAATATCTCTAGTATAAAGGCCAGAAAACAAAACTATTAAAAACAACCAAAGCTGCAGTAATTTGCTTAAAAAGATAAATATTACAACAAGATACAAATGTGAAATTAATTTTAAAAACTGTGAAGGGAGGAATAATAAT
Organism: Macaca thibetana thibetana; assembly: GCF_024542745.1. NCBI lineage: Eukaryota > Metazoa > Chordata > Mammalia > Primates > Cercopithecidae > Macaca > Macaca thibetana. The sequence continues at coordinate 28,748,833 of NC_065588.1, read as the reverse complement.
AGTAGAGAGTTTGTGCGTGTGTTCAAAATTAAGCTCTCATCAATTTCAATTAACCTGTTGTAAGTATAAGACATTTTATATAGGGCTCAGTTAATCACAAAGCAAAAACTGTAATAGACACACAAAAGTTTAAAAGAAAAGAATGAAAGTATACCACCAAAGAAAGCCATCGAACTACAAAGGAAGAAAGTAAGAAGGGAAAAAAGATCCACACAAAACAACCAGAAAATTGACAAAATGGAAGGAGTAAGTCCATACCTATCAATAATAACTTTGAATGTAAATGGATTAAATTATCTAATTAAAAGATATAGAATGACTGAGTGAATCAAACAATAAGACCCAACTCTATGCTGCCCACAAGTAACTCATCTTCTTCCGAATGACCAATGTATCTGAGGCTAGATCTTTGTTTCTCTCCACTGTGCATCCATTGAAACTTGTCCTGAGTATGTTTCTAGTATAACATCTATACCACTGATTTTTCATTAGCACATGATTCTCAAGTATGGTCCTCAGCCCCCAGAATCACAACAGGCCTCTAGATGTACTGAAATGTAACACCATTCTTCTATTTTTAGGTGCATAGTCTTTACTTTTTCAAATAACTTAGGAATATTATTAATAACAGTAACCATAATAATGGCTATACGTATGATGCCTACCATGCAGCAGGCACATTTCTGTAAGTTTTAATCTTCCCAGCAGCCCAATGGCATAGGAATTATTAACATAAATAACTCGAAAGAGCAGAGTCAGGATTCAAACTCAGACAGCTGGGCCCAAGGGTCTAGAATCTTAATGATTAAACAAAACTATCTCTCTGAGATATTAAAATTTAGTACAATTCTTATTATAGTATTCTCTAATTCTTCATTATCACCATTTCTTTTATTTGCTAAAAAGTAGGAAAAGTTAGATAATGAGATTGGCAAGCCTTTTGCCTTTTCTATGTAAGTCAAATCTTTTTGAAAACCACAACAGTAGATGGTGAGACGTTTGTAAACAGAGCATGTCTGAAATCCCTACCTCCAGTGCCTAACAGAGGGCCTGCTGCATAGAAGCTCAGAGAAGGAGCAGAGAGGAGGAAATGAGGACGAGAAGTCTTAGAGAGGAGAGAAGGGGAGGAGAAGGAATAAGGAGGCAATATGAGAAAAAGAAAGAAAATTTGAGATGAAAGGGGAAATAATCCTAGCAATCACCACATATTACAGACCAATATTTGTTGATCGATCCAGTATCAGTAACAAAATGACCATAAAGGCAATCTCTGCTCAAGAAAAGTAGGTACTTGACATTTAGATTCTATTTGACTGTGACCCCAGGGTCCTCTCATTTAACTTGGATGTCTCAAAACACCTTTTTCATTGCCTTTTTAGATGTATTCTGTTCCAATTCACTAAATGAAGGGAATAGAATAGAAGGTAAGAAGATGTTATCCTGCAAGATGCCAATACCTTGGAGTCAGAGTATTTCGAACAAAGTTGGAAATATAATAATTGATTACTACATAGCAAAACTACAAATATAGAGCCATTCCTAATACTGTGCTTTATCCAATATAGCCAAAGTTGTATTACACAAAATAGCAGAGTAAACCAATTTCCTTCTAGACATACATTTTTAAAGGCAAACAAATCACCGCTCCCTTAAAAAAAATAAAAACAATGCCAGGAATCCAGCATTCATGAGCAGCCATAAAATAACAAACCAGTGTGGACAGATTTGTTTAAGTGTTTTCAAGGAAACTAATTTATTCCCAGAGCTTCCAAGAGTTTCGTATAAAAAACAGTGACTACATGTTTTGTGAAAATAAGAAAACATAGCCTTATGGTGTATATAACTATTTTCAAGAGGAAGTTACATGACCTATTGAACTGTGTCTTGGGTTGAGAGTCAGGAACTTCAATTTTATTCTTTCTCAACCACTGTCTGACTGTGTGGCTTTGGGTAAATTACTTACCCTCTCTGTGTTTCCTAATTTTTTTTAAAAAATGAGACTGTACTGACTGCACAGAAGAAGTATTGTGTTCAATGCATAGTGACAAGAAGAAAGAATCATTCAAACATGAACAAAGAAGGGCTGTGTCTAACCTGAAACACACATTTTTAAGATAGTTGGAAACAGTTCCTCCATTAGGTAAAGATAATTCAAATAGTAGATTTTTAATGAATTCTAGTTACTCTAAGAGCCATATTTTAAAATAACCCCAGAAAATTCATAATTCTCTTTTGATATTGAAACTGCCTATTCTTTCACAGAACTTCCACATGAGGATCACCTATTTTTTGTTATGTTCATAAAATTCATAATTCAATTTTGATATTGTAACTGTGTATTTTTTTTTGCAGCTTCCACGTGAGAATTACCTATTTTTTTTGGTTACATTTTCACCATGAGATAGGATGAGAGAGAGAAATTACTTCAGCATCTGTGTCCTCTCTGTTCTCAACCAACCTAGTTAACTTTTGAATGCTGACTGATTTATTTATGACACAGTAAATAGTCAAAAATGACAAAACCTAAGAAATCGTTCAAAATACCCCATGAAAGCCCAACTAGGACAAGCTCACAGTGTTCTCTACATACTTTCTCATATTATCTGCTTAGATGTCTGTTGCTCCATTGACTACAAAATTTTCGATAGCAGAGCGTCTGCCTTGCCCTTCTTTGTACACACAACACCAACAATGATGTATGGCATACGGAAGATCTTAAATAAATATCTGTTCAGCAAAACTGAAATTTGAGCAGTTAAGTTGGTTTCTTCAGGAGAACTGAATTAGAAATAAATTTCTCAAATGGACAGTTTTCTAACTAACAGAACCAAGAATCACAGAGAACAGCTTCAGAAGCTTCTTTTATCAAATTGCTGGATAAGGGAATGTAATGAGGCGTAGCTAATTTAATAATTTCAGTAACCTCCAATAACTTTCCACTACTCACAGATTGTCTAAACTTAGCATGGCATGCAGGGCCCGTGCAGCTCTATTACCATCCTCTTTGGATAATAAATTCTCTCCAGCTTCACCTCAACAATGGGAGCTTTGCTCAATGCACACTTCACTCTGACCACACTGCACTCTGTGGCCAACACATTTGCAATCACATCAGGTCTTTGTGCAGTCTAGCAACTTTCGTAAGGATTTGTAAAGGAAAATGTCTTTATATATGGTAGTCCTTGAAGCTGAAATGTTTTCTCCCTTTTCTTCCCACATGAACTCCTACTCACCTTCAGGTCTATCCTCTATGAAGTTCTACCAAAACTCTCCCACCCCACTACTTTATTACGTCTTCTACAGGAACACATATCATTTGTTTATGTTACTGATCAAAGGCAGACACTATGTCCTATTCTTTTTTATGACCCCAATTCTAGCATGTATGGCTTTTATTATGTGGTCATACATTTTTGTACGATGAATTAATGTTTGTGGGTCCAATTCTTCAAATTAATGTTCTCTTGCTAACCACCATTTTCTGAAATCCATATGTACCTGTGCTTTGGAGGTTAATGAGCAAATCACGATGACATGGGAAGTAGATTTGATTTGTACTACAATAAGATATCAGAACATCAAAAGCTAGGTTTCGAGGAAAAGGAAATTAGTCATACAGGTTTGGGTGACAACAAACATGGACATATTGAGGCAAGATAAGTAAGATTAGGAGGCCATACTGCCTTGTCCCCTTGTGTGAAGCCCCGTGGGCTCTTTTGCAGTGGGTTCCTTGTGCATCAGCACCTAACTCTTTTGCAAGATAAATAGTCCTACAGGACACCAGCAGACCACCAGATGGTTACAAGTTCCTAATACCCAATATGGCTTGGGGAAGAGACAAAAGCCCCTTATTTATAATGTACCTTCCTCAGTCTCCAGCTGGTCAGCACCAAAAGCCCAAGAAGCTATAAGCTACAAATTCCTGCCTTGGAGAAAACTAAGGGTGTCTCTGGGGTCCTGCATGTGCAGCTAGGCTTGAGTTCTACCTGTTAGTGACATTTTCCTCATTTTAATAGTGAAAAACACACCTCTAGGTGGATATTTTACATGTTAGTGACACATGCAATTCATGTTAAAGCATGTAAATACTGAGCACATGCTCCAACTGCATGTCTACTTTTGCATTCTTGATGTCACCAGTATTTTATGAATAGGTATGAATAGCTTGCATAAAAAGAATCCCTCTTGAGGCACTAGCTGCTGTCACTAGCTTTGAGCCGACCACTCTGCTTCTCTGAGTGTGCTTTTGCTTTGCAATACACTTCTTTGCCTACTCTTACTTTGAACTTCCTCTCAGATTCTTTTGTGTGGCAAAGCCAAGAACCTGAACCAGTCCACTGACAATGTGATAAAACTGTTTTATAAAATAGAGTAAGTTTATATTGTTAGTTGTTTAAAACAAGTGACCTCTTTCCAGGATGGGACTGCAAATTATAGGAATTAGTGTTTCTGTAGGAAAGTCTTTCCCAGCATTTTTTGGAAAATTTGTTTTTCCAAATTCCAATCCACAGAAAAATCAGTTGATAAACTGAGAAAATGCAGAAAAGCATCCTATTTTTACTGTGAGAATTAGAGTCACACGAGACATTGTTTGTTTGAAGGAACCCAGTAATAAAAAGTTGAATACAAGAGTGAAAATGGATGTCACATGGTGTAGAGGAATAAGGTCAGCATTTCTAGGAACTGAGACAGGGCTACGGTAAGAGGAAGGGAAGCTAGGTTGGGCCTGAAAGGAATTCATTTGTAATTTAAAAGTGTGCTGCCACTTGTGGAGGAAACACCCTGCTTAGGATCATGACACAGTTCCCCTGAAGGACCTTGATAATTAGGTCATTTGATTATAAATAGACACTATCCTAGTTTGTTAGGGTTTGTGAAATAAAAAATAAAAATGGAACACAAAATTGCCAAAGAGAATGAGAAAAGTTCAGTACACCAGCTTTTGGGGAGAAAAATCTTACCCTTTCCTATCCTATAGTAGTTCTAGCAAAGAGTAGTTATACATGGCTTCAAGATATCTTTACTGAAAAGGAACTACATGGCATATTTCCTGTAACTATGTCTTCCCTCAATTCTTTTCTTAGCCCAGGTTAATTCATTAGTTAATGATTTTTTTAGCTCTTAGTGTTACTTATTTCTTAGTGGACTTGTGCTGTAATGAATACTGCTTTTATGGAAATAATCTGAGCTTTTTATCTTTTTAATAATATATTTTAATATCTTTTTAGTAACAAGTAATAGTGTACATTGATTAGACACCTTCTGTATGTCAGACAATAGATTTAGTTTACATGTAGTTCCTTATTTAACATTTACCGCAATTCAATGGAGTACATACTCTAATTATTTCAATTTTGCAGAATAGGGCAGTGAGCCCCAAGTACACAGCTAGTAAGCTAAGCATCCGCCACTATTCACACTCAAGTTCACCTAATGTCACAATAGTCTCTTATCCACTATACCATATTGCTTCTTGTCGCTGCAACTCATTGTTGGTAATCTTGTTTTTCTACAGTAAAATCAAATACATCATGAGATGCTGCTGAAAATGTTTGAGAAACTAGATGCAACCATATCTCTGTCAAGTTCAGTTCTCATGTACACCAAAAAGTCATGCCAACAAATCCACACTGAAAATTTCTCTGGTTCTCTTATCTGCTTGAAAATGATGAATGAAGGTGTTGGAACTAAAATGGAACTTAAATATTATCCAATACAGCACTTCTAGCTGTATCGATGCAATTTTAGCTACCTCAGTATCACCTTGAGACTTGTTCAAACACAGACTGATGGGCCCTAGTTTCCGAATTTCTGATTTAGTATCTCTGGGTGAATCTTAAAATTTTCATATCTATCAAATTCTAGGTGATTTGCTGCTATCAAATGCTGCTGAGTTGAGGCAATGCTTGATTCGAGGGCCAACGATGTAAACTTACTTAATTATCAGGTGAGGAAACCTGAGGGGCCTGAGGAGATGAACAGGGTTTTCCAAAAACACTTGATAACTAAAAGGCAGAGGTAAAACAGAATCCAGTATTCTTTCCCCCTCATTTTGTCGATCCTGAAAATAACTGATAATAAAAATAGCGTTGCCTAGAGGAAGTAAGCTCATACACTGTCAGTGGAAGTATCAATTGGCCCAAGGCTTTTTGAAAGCAGTTAGGCACAATATATTGGGCACTTTTAAATAGTTACACTGTTGGACTTCATCAGTCCAGTTTTAGCAGACTAGCCTTGCGAATAGTTAGAGTTCAGTAAATTTTTTTGCAGGAAAATATATATTTATATATATGTGTGTGTGTATATATATAAAATATATAAATATATATAAAATATATATATGATACATATAAAATTTATACATTATATATTTTATTTATATATTTATACAATATGTTTGTTGGGGAGGGTGAAGAAACTTGGCACTAAGATTCAGCATTCTTTTCTTCATATGCTTATAGTAAGAAACATACTGCTCATGGCCAGAGCTGCAGAGCTCACCACTCTCCTCTCTCTGTCTACCCTTGCTTTGGTCAGGGGCAACTGTTACCCCTTCATGCTATTACGTTACTCCCTCATGCTATTACATTCTCTTTCAAGGGCCTACAATGTCCTTGGCCATTGGACCAGGAATCCAATGGGGATTCCAGATAGACTCTCCAGATGTAGAATGAATAATTGACTGTTAATATGCTGGCCACACTCACCAGGAAGGACAAAGAGGCACTAATTCAACCTTCAACCACATTGGCAATGCAGCCTGTATCTCAATGTCTCATCTCACTTTTCACAGACTATGGTCCCTGACCCTGATCCTCCTCTTCAGCACCTGGGTATTTTTTAAATATGTTCTTTAAACATAAACAAACCAACAAAAAATCTCATTCTGCAAATAACACCCGAATATTGTCTTTCACTCAGAAGAGTGCCTATTGAAATTAATAAAAGAGGATTTGCAGCTTTCGTTTTCTGTTTTCCAAGTGAATGGCTTTATGTCTAGTTGTTTGGGATGGTGGATGAAGGATCAGGGAAGGGGGTTGTAGAAGGGGAAATGGGGGAGAGATGGCGGTTACAGTTTAATGAAGGAAGATAAGCACAGAAAGGGGGAAGCATTCTAATTAATACTTCAAAATAAATTATGGTGCTAAGCAAGTTATATGTATATATACTCAAGAGTTTAAACAGCGTTAGTGAGTCAAATTAAAGGACAACAGTTTCTCAGAACTCCCCAGGTTTTTCCCCAAAAATAAGTTGTTCAACCTCTTCAATCTCTAGCTCATCACCTCCAGAGCCGGATGTAGGTTTAGTGGAGCTTGAAGCGCATTCACTCTATGAGAGTCTTAAAGGAACATAATTCAAATGACAGTTTGTGTGTGTGTGTGCGTGTGTGTGTGCATATGTGTGTGTGTGTGTGTGTGTGTGTGTGTATTTCAAGGCCTTGGAAGGGGCCTGGACAAGTAAGGACCCCTGAAGGTTAAGTTTCATTAGTTTCATGGTTTAGGGTGTCATAAGTTTCATAGTTTCAAGGATTAATTTCAGCATTAATCCTGCTTTACCATCTCCATCCCTCCACATAACCTCAACCCGGTTTGAAAGGTACAAATTCAACTTGCTCAAGTTAGTCTCTACCTGCCTTTCTCCCCTATATCTACTGATATTTTTTAGTTATATTTTTAGTTTTTGGGGGGTGTCTTTCTATCTTTAGATAATTTACTGAAGCCTCTATTTCTACTTCTCAAGAAAGTTCGATATAAAATTTAAAAACAAGAGTCCTTACATGCCTTCCCTTTTTCCTCCCAACTCTACTATCTGAAATTACGTGAGCGATATCAGCACTCTGAAATTACCAAACTTGGTAAAGTATATGCTCTTCTCAGAATCTATAATTGTCTTCCATGATATGTCAATGAAATGATTTTAAAAGCTGAAGACACATAAACAGCATTGATAATATTAAGATCATGTAAACATTAAAGACTGCAGAAATACATAGTGTATAAGATGAAACATGGGGGAAGGAATGTAATCCTGTGACACAAAACCTGTACTTTTTGAGAGAAACTATCTCGAACATTAAATTCAAAAAAAAATTATCTTACCATATTCCATTATTTGCTCAAAATTATGCCTTTTTAGTTTGCTTTATACTTACATTATAACTTCCTTTTACATATCCTTGCATAGCATTTCTAATTTTCTTTCTTTCTTCATTTCATTCTCTCTTTTTGCAGTTGTCAGGATAATACTATGCATGTAGTATCAGTAAGCACACCAAGCTTTCTAAACATGCTTCTTGATTTTCTAGGTTTAGTCTCTGTGCCTTTTTCTATTTTTAATCATTTACATACATGACTGTATGTAAACATATAGTAATCTCACTTTCTTCTTGAACATCCTACTTAGAACCCTCTGGCTGCCTGTTCTGATTTTGAGTGATTGCTTTGTAGGCCTGCTGCACAGTAATCAGTCTAAGAATTCTTTTTATAATACTGCTCTATAACAGCAACTGGGTCTTGACACACACATCTTCCTGTTCCTGGATACCTTTTTGGTTTTGCAGTAGTACATTTCCAAGGAAAATTTTACATAAAGGAGAAAGCAACATTTTCTCAGACCTATTTGAATAGGTCTTTGTTTTGTCTTTTAGTGATTGATAATTTAATTGGGTATAGAATTCTAACTTCAATATAATTTTCTCTCAGAATTATGAAGCCATTGCATCACTAGTTTGAGCATGCAACGTTTCTGAAAATAAATTTATATTACCTGTTTTATTTTTTTCTACTCTGTAGATTTTGTCATTGGTGTTTAAAAACCTCTGTAGACTATGTACAAGTGTGAGTATATTTTTCTTTCATTTCTGTTTGGTATTGTATGCTATCATTCAATAAAATGATTCATGCCTTTCTCCAGCCCAGGAGAAGAAGAAATTTCTTCAAAAATTATTAAAATTATTTCCTCCCCTCTATTTTCTGTGTTTTTAGATTCTGGAACTTCTCATAGATGTTTGATCTCCTGAATTAATCTTCTATGTCTCTGTATGTCTATATTAAATTTTCTTCTCTTTTTTTTTTTTTGGTCTACATTCTGAAAAGTGTTCATCCAACCTCCTACTGAAACTTTGAAAATTCTAGTTTTCAATTTGAATAAATCTCTTTTGTTCTTGGATTTCCTAATTTATTACAAACTTATCTTCAGTTTCCTGAGTTATCTTTACTTTCCTCAGGATTAAATGCTGTGTACCCTCTCTTGACTGTTGACTTTCCTCACCTCTCTTGGTTGCCCATTTATGTTTGGCATAAAGACATTTGATTGACCGATATTAGTAGCTTGTGCTGATTTGTAGTCTGCTTTCTCAGTGAACCTCCCTACTGAGTGGAGGGCTGTTCTTGAGTTGTTTGTATGTGTCAGACTTCACAACTGGCTGTACCGGGAAATGGTAGAATGGCCATCATCTGCCAGACTGAAAATAGATTTGCTATGGCACATGCACATTCATAGCTGAGAACTGGGTATTTCTAGGAAGCTTGATTAACTTCTTCAGAGCATTTCTTTAGTTATGACCTGTGGATATACATTGCCACTGTCAGTTGCCCTGTACATGCAGAATTGGGAGAAGAGAATAGTGGAAGATTAGGCAGATTGGATGTTCCATAGCAGATCTGCAATTAACACTCAATCTACACCAAATTTTATACTCCTGCTTTGTTTACTCTCTAATACTGTAGGAGAGTAGAAAATGGCTTTCCTCTACCCTTTTAGGTTCCTTGGCTGGGCTACAAATTAAATAGACATTAGATACATTAACAGGAGAAAAACTGTGTTAATTATATACATATGCATGGGAGTCCCACAAAATATGAGATGCCAAGAAGGGTCTCATATTGAAGCTTATACAGCATCCTGAGCTACAGAAAAGAAGAGAGACTTGGGGATTCTTGGCAGGGGGAGACACAAGTTATGGGAGAGTTGGAGGAGGAATTACAAGGTGAATGAAAATCTTGATATACTGATAAAAAGTCTCTGGGATACTACAGATTGGCTAGAAGCAGTCCTCAGAAGGAGAATTGGCAGTCTTGGCGTAAGGTCAACTGTAGTCTCCTCTCCTGTTATCTGAGTTGGTAAGTTTCTTGGAAGGAGATTCATGACCATTGAGATCCTTTTGGAGGATCTCTCTCTAGGGAGATAAAGGGAGCTCAAAGAAAGCCTCTGCGTGCATCTACTCTTCCCCATAGGACTCAGTTCAAAGTAATCAGCATACTAAAGTGTTATATTTTGAGGTAACATTCCCTGAGATCCTTCAATATGAAACTTATAATTCATTTAGGGTTCAATTAAGGAACCGGATTTTACCTCAGTTGAAGGAAACAGTCTTGTTTCAGTCAACACTTCCCCATCATCTACCTGCTTTCTGTACTCCAGAAATTCTTGTCCTGTCTTCTGATGATTCTAACCTAGTCTCAAATTGTTATGAATTTTCTCTATTTTGTATTTATTTAGTGTTATTTTATACTATTTTGTACTTTTAAAATCTCATTTCAATGATGCTTACAGAAACCAAGAAGTAAAATGTGCCTTCAAAGACTCATTTTGTCTACAGAGGCTTTAAACTTAAGAAACAAAACTTTCCTCTAAAATAATTTAGGACGGCACACACACACACACACACACACAATCATGGAATAAAATGATTCTGTGAGGTAAAAGAAAGGACAAAATCAGTAGCTGCTTAATAAATACTTGACTGATTGATTCAAATATCCTGTCCAAAAGAAGGTAATTCTTTTGGGATAGCATATGAAAAGAGTAATGTGTGGGTCATATGGTACATCTAGTTCTAGATCCTTGAGGAATCGCCATACTGTTTTCCATAATGGTTGAACTAGTTACAATCCCACCACATGTAGAATATTTCTCCAATCCTCTCCAGCCTTTGTTTCCTGACTTTTTAAAACCCATGAGATGTATTGTGGTTTTGATTTGCATTTTTTTTCATTTTGCATTGGGAGTTATACCTGATGTAAATGATCAGTTGATGGGTGCAGCACAGCAACATGGCACAAGTATACATATGTTGCACGTTATGCACATGTACCCTACAACTTAAAGTATAATAATAATAAATAAATTAAAAAAAAAAAAAAAAAAGAAAAGAGTAGCTGAAAGTTGACTGTTGGGCACCAATTATCTAAAGCCTTTGGTGAAAACCCATATATAATGCTTTTTTTTTTTTTTTAAGTAGAATTGATCAGTGATTACAAAGATTACAGAATATTCTAGCTGATGAGCTAGAACATAGCAATATGCTTCTAATATTTAAAACAGAATAGCTCTAACCACTTTCCAGATTTACCTATCCACATGGTCATGAAAACTTACATAAGGTTTATTGCAAATATATCTTGTAAGTAAAGTTACATGAGCAATAAAATGTAGTAGTGCTTGCTTTACTGGGCCACTCTGGTCTTTACCAAAACGTACTTTTTTTATACAGCAGCTATTAAGCTGGGAGCTATAACTTTGTGTAATGTAATTAAATGGTAAAGACTTTTAACATTTTTTATGGGCTTATGAAATAATATTCCCCTGGTTCTTTGAAATCTGAAAGCAGCAACAGATTGGCAACTTAAAATATTGAAGATTTTTTAAATCAAACACATGGCTTTGAATGAGAACATTAAGAAACATTTAAAACAGCCAAAAATGTTGGCATTGTTTTATTAAGTACTGAAAGCATTGGTTACCTTAGACAAGCAGTGATAGAAAAGGTTGGACAATTTCACTTCTGTAACTAATTGTGAAACTTCCAAGGTCTTCTTGACTTTCTAGGTTTAGTTTATGTGCCTTTGTCTATTTTTTAATTATAAAATATAACAGCTGGACAGATCATTTACTTATGTCATTTTCTCCCCATCCCTTGATCTTTCCCTCCCTTGACCCTTCTTTTCTTTCTGAAAATTTAAAAACTACAGAGAAGCACAAGAATGACAGACATTCTTACTCCCACTATTGACAATTAAATCATCTTAATATTTTGTTTATTTGCTCTCAAGTTTTTTTCCCATGAATATATGTTAAAAGAAATCACAGAAGTATATGAATACATCATTTTCTTAAAATAAAAAAATAAAATGTTACAGATGAAATAGAAATTTTCTTTAGCCTGCATCTCTTTATCAATATTCCCCATTTCTGTGATGTAATCACTACTATAAATTAGTGTATAGCCTTCACAATTTTAAAAAATTACTTGTACATATTTGTGTACATATCCACAGAATAACCATGCTATTGCTTTGTGTATATTTTAAAATTATACATAAATCATATCATGTTGTTCATTTGTTATGCAACTTGCTTAATTCATGAACTATTATATTTTTGAGATTTATTCTTATTGCTACACATAGTAATAATTCATTATGTTTAAATCCTGTATAACAGCCAAATATTAAATTTGATGGATATAATATTGCTAACATTAGTTTTTTGGTAGAGGGTTAGTATATCTGCTATATCCTTATCCATCCTTTTACTTTTAGCATCATTTCATCCTAAGTGGGTCTCATAAACAGTATAGAGCTAGATTTGTTTAAAATCTGGGATTTTCCACTTTAAAAGTTTATCCCTTTTGCATTTATTATGATTCATAATAAATTTTAACCTATATCTTTCTTTTTGTTGTTGTTTTTTTACCATGCTTTTTCCATGTGTCTTCTACTTTGTATCTTCCTCTTTTTCTCTTCCAATGCAATAGTATGTTTTCTTGGACCTATTTTTTCTATTTGCTGGATTTCAATTTAAAATTCTATTTCTTATTTTTTAATGATTACACAAACATTTAACATTAATTATAGTTTTTATTTTCTTAGTGAAGTCTCAAAATGGGAAGTTTATGGGTAAAGTAAATTTATATTTTACTAGTAAATGCCATCTGTGTTGTATTTGAGGGTTTTTTCTTCTCTGACAAAACTTAAGCTTAAGAAGAAAAGTTTGAAATTACAGGAAATAATTTGCAGATTGATGTCATTTGTGGGGCCTTTGAAAGACCAAGAGAGTATAAGTGGGACCTGTTTCCCTTCTTCCCATTCAATGACTGTTGTTGGCTCACTGGGGAAAATCGTTTCCAAATTTTGCTGACCTGATGTGAGGTAAAGCTTATGAATAAGGACTTTTTGTATAAAGCTGTGCTGTCCAATATGTTAGCTGTTAGCCATATGTGGGCTATTGAGTACTTGAAATACGGCTAGTGAAACTGAAAAATGCTTTGTATTGTTTTAATTTTTAAAAAGTTGAAGAAATGTACATTTTTTTATTAAACAAAAATGTTTTTTGGCAGAACTATACTTTTACTTTACACATACATTTCTGTTATTGTTGTCACAATTTACACAAATTTTTACACAACTTTTATATTGTGTATCTATTAATCAATATTACAGTAATTTCAATACTTTTGTCTTTTACACTAGAATTAAAACTGATTTACATATCACCAATACAATATTATTCTATATTTGTTTATATATGTATCTTGGCCAGTAACTTTTATACTTTCATATGCTTTGATGTGGCTGTTTAGTGTCCTTTCATTTTAATTTGAAGAACTCCCTTTAACATTTCTTGTAAGGCAAATCTAGCAGTAATGAACTCCCTCAGCATTTGTCTTTATTTCTCCTTCCTTCTGAAGGATAGCTGTGGTGGGTATAGTATTCTCGGTTGGTAATATTTTTTTCCCCCAGCACTTTGAAAATATAATTCCATCTCCTTCTGTCTGTGAAGTTTCTGCTGAGAAATCCACTGATAGTCTTACAGAGCTACTTTATACCTAATGAGCTGCTTGTTTCTTGCTGCTTTCAAAAATTCTCTCATTGTCTTTGACTTTTGACAATTTAATCATGTGTCTTGGTCTATGATTTTTGATAATTTAATTATGTGTCTTGGCATAGACTTGTTTGGATTCCTCATATCTGTGTCTGTTAAGCTTCATGAATCTGGGATGACCATTTCAGCCATTATTTAAATAAGCTTTCTGCTCATTTCTCTCTTCCCTTTCTTTAACTTCCATAAGGTGTTTGGTTTTCATTCTTTTCTTTTCTTTTTTTGGTCTTCTGGATAATTTTAAATGACTCGTCTTTGATTCTTTGATTTCACTGTTTCTCTCTTCCGTTTGATCGAATATGCTATTGAAGACCTCTAGTGAATTTTTCAGTTCAGTTATTCTATTCTTTTGCTTCAGAATTTTTGTTTGGTTCTTTGTTGTAGTTTCTCATTGTTGATATTCTGATTTTGTTCATGTATTATTTTTCTGATTTCAAGCAGTTGTCTATATGTATTATGAGATAGCTCACTGAGCTTCTTTAAGACAATTACTTTGAATTTCTCATCAGGTAATTCATATTTCTCCATTTCTTTATGGTTACTTACTAGAGATATTTTGTTTCTTTGAGTGGGTCATGTTTTCCCAATTCTTCATGTTCCTGTGACTTTCTGTTAGTATCTGTGCATTTGAAGAAACTGCCACCTCTCCCAGTCTTTATGGACTGGCATCTACAGGGAAAGAACTTCACCAATCATCCTGGCTAAAGATTCTGGGAGCCCTTCAGATCTTTTCTACGATATGTGTTCTCTGGATTTGCGTGTGTAGATGCCTAACTGGGGGAGGGAGGGGAAGGAGTTACTATTTATTTCATTTTTTTTAGAAGCCAATAATGTCTTGTACCCTCTGTTGTCTGAGTGTTGTACCATGAGCCAGGACGTTGGAGGCACACTCTATTCCTCTTCTTCCCTCCCTTAGGATAAACTTTTATTTGTGTGTCTTCACCAAATCTTGCTGAAATGTGCAGGCTATGGTAAGCTGCTGGTTCCTTTCCTTTGTTCTTAGCCGTTTCCAGGTATTCAAAGTTTGCCAGTCCCATTAGCATTCCAGGTGAGGTAAGACAGAAACTGTTCCCTCAAGCAGCACCACAAAAGGCTAGGAACAATGGATTATGCTTCATTCTGATTCTTCCCTCAAGGAGAAGTCATGGACCAAGGAAATCTCTGTCTCAGCACTGAGCTATGTGGCCTTTGGGGATGGACTGACACAAGTAAAGTTAATTTGCTCTTCTTAATCATTTTAATGTTGCTTATTCTCAGTTTTATGCTCATCTGGGGCACTGCAACAGCTTAAGTGAATTCTAGAACTCTCACACATGTATTTTCATTTGTATATTGTGGCCAAATTGGTGTTTTTGGTGGAGAAACCAAGGGCTCAGACTTTCTGTTCCACCATTTTGCAAATAGCACTCCCTTTGGTAGTACTATATTAAACTTTGTTGAAAATTTAGCATCTGGGTTGACATTTCTAAGGCTTAGTATGAAAAGCAAACAATGTAAATTGTTTCAGTAACAATTTTATGTAGTATTTTGCAATGAGAATGTTTTCAGTTAAATAAAATTTATTATTTAAAATAATTTTTTTTATTTTTACTTTTTTCCAATGTAGTTATTATGAAATAAAATTATACATGTGGCTAACATTATATTTCTGTTGATAATACTGATATAAAATATCCTAAAAGCATAAGCCGCAAGATCTCTAACAAATGGAAGCCTCTTCTGGGAACAGGAACGTTGTACGGTTCAGACGCTCCTCTCAGCAGCCTCTTTTTGTTCTTATGAGTCTCATTTTTGCTACGCCAGTAACCCTAGTCACTATGGGGGATGGGGAGAAAAAGCACAAGTCCTGTAAAAAAAAGTAAAAGTTTTCTAGGTTTTAGTTATGTTTTATTTTAATTTTTGATCCAGACTTTGGCCTTTAATATATTTTTCAGTTTGTTAAAGCACTGGACTTTCTTTCAAAATGGCAGGAAGAGGGTAAGGGTGGGACCTAAAGATGGAATAAACAAAACAAAGCAAAACAACTCTCGACCCTACTGAGAACTGAATGAGGGTGTGGCTGAAACTGAACTGGCACCTACTCTTGAAGCCCAGAGACAAGGGATCAGGTGGAGGGAGGACAGCCTGGGGTGGAGCCCTTGATACTTGGTGGAGGGGAGAATGCTAAGCCAGGGGAGTGAATGTTGTTCTTGAGACAGGGGCCAAGAGAGAACATGCCAAATGCAGCTTGTGCCAGGGAATCACAATAGAGCCAGGGGAAAAAAAAAATCACAATGGTGAAAGCACCATAAATGAACAGCTAGAGAATATACAAGGATGAGAGGGCAAACTAGATGGAATGTGGGATAGACTGGGCCAGGGGTGTCAGCAGAGGTGTCCTCTCAGAGTTCATTCCTGCTGGGTGAGAGCTTCACTGCATATCCCTCATCTGGGACACTCCGGCAGGTCCAGCTGCTGACAAATATGTTTACTTCCCCAGCCCTAGGATTCAAAGCAAAATCAGCTGGGCTCTCTTAGCAGTGATTGGTAATGTTGAGGTTTTTGGCTCCTCTACATACATCACACAGAAATCTAGTTTATTTATTTGTTTTTCTCTCCTACTAGCCTGGAATCATCTTAATCATCTCTGTATTGCCAGTGCCTGGCACAGTTACAAGCTCTAAGCAAGTAGTAGGAGTGGCAGCCGGTGGACATGAATTGGAATTAGGAAGCAACATCACTGAAGGATATACAAATCCTAGTTCCTTTTTTAAAAGTTCCCACAAATTCCTTTTGGAACAATACAAATATTTAAATACTCATATGCATACACATATTGAAATCCAGTATGTAGAACAGTGCCTCCATTTTGGTGTCAATTTAGTCAATAGGGACCCCACTTTTAGGATGGGGTAGGGAGACTGTTTTCAAGAGCGTTCTTTGAAGTTGCATTGTTTACTAACTTGATGGAGCTAAAATTCTCCCAAAGAAGTGAACTGTCCTTGCAGAAATAACTGAAAGAAATACACCAAGTTTCTTGGCATCACGCAGCAAGGCAGACTGCAATAGATTAACTCTGCCCTTAACAACAAGTTTCACTGGGCCGATGAGAGATGTTATGGAAATGTATCAAGAGAAAGAGTACTCCAGCTTCAGCTGGCCAACAGACCATAGGGTAATCACTGCAATGAAAATACTGAACCAGCACCAAGACTCACAAAGCAGCTTATTATAAGGATTTAATATACGGTATTATGGAGAATCTGGATAGCTGTTGTAATGGGATATTCAGCCTTGCTCTTCTCAGTCCTTGGTTCAAATCTGGAATAAGTTCATTTTGACTAAAATTAGTTGCCATTTGAGACAATTTGGAGGCCTTAGAAAAACAAGTTGGTCATCTCATCCCAGCTACCAGGATAGCTAACCTCACACGGGGCGCTACTTCCCAAGAGTCAAAAGTCCTAGCTGATACACATTCTCATGTTACAGTTTTCCTTTTACAGCAGTGACAGGAGTACCACTAGTGTTATTTGAAGGATGCTCCAATCACAAACTCCAGCTCTGTAACCAGAAGAGCCTTCTGTTTATAAGACTTGAGATTGCAAAGAAAAAAACAAACAAACAAACAAACAAAAACACCTCTTCTAAGACATCTAAGAAAGCAGCATGCTGACTTTGATACCTGTAAGCCATCGGGAGCTCAGTTAATTCGTGCAGAGGTTATTTCTCACAGGTCAAGTCTGCCTTGTCTTCGAGTGCAGTTGAGGGTGCCAGGGAGGGCCTCCTGCTTGTGTTATGTCCACTTTCCAAGGACCCTCCTCTACCCTTGCTTATCTAGCCTATCTGAGTGTTCAGAGCAAAAAGAATAAAATTAAGTCACCAAAGTTTTCTACCCTTCTCCATCTATTAGAAAAGTCGTTGTCCGCCAGCTGTCCAGCTGCCTACACCCTTGTTTCTCAGAAGGTTAGGAAATAAGAGGTTATCATAAAAGTGTCTGTGAACATTATGGCACGTGAGGCTGCTGAACTTCCAGGAGGCTTCTGAGAAACACGGGGACCCTCTGAGCATTATTAAGCCTACAGTCCAGAACGTACGTATATTGTCAACTCAGACTCTTTGCTGCATCGCCTCTGCCAGAAGACTGGAGGAGCGGGTAGAACCAGAGAAATGCCTTCCCCCACCCGCCCTCCTGGCTCTCCCTGCATTCACTGCCATAAGTTGGCATCTTGGGACTCTTTCTTGTGGCTTTAGCTCCATAGCGTATCTTTTTGACACTAAATCCTTTCTGAGTGTAGTCTTCTAGTTATCCAAAATCTAGGTTGATACATGTTTTTAAGATGGTGCAGCCTGAAAATGACATAGGAGTGGGCAGTCACACAGTCTACATTCCTTCAGGCTTCTGATATTCTCTTCCATCTGTCATCTTCTCAAGCCAGAGTCATTGAACTAGGAGAAAAGAAGCACCTCTACTTTACCTAACCAAGTAACAAGTTAGCTGGGAAAGCCACAAACATTGTCAGTTGTGGGACATCATTAAAGGCAGAGAGGAGGAAGAGTACAATTCTTTGTCTATTGTTGATGTCTGTTCACTTGCTTTCACAAACCAATCAGGAATGAAATTCATAGATAAAATAATCTACCTTTATTCACAGACTAATAAAAGAAGAGTAATTTCACTTAATCCTCTTGGCTGAGGGAGCTCTAAATGCAGCCTGATAGAAATGTCAGTAATTATGTTTTACTGGCAGTATTGCCATTGTTGACATACTTTTGTAAAACCGTGAACTGTGTTCTTAAGTTTTGATCAAAACAAAATATGGTCTTCCACATTAGATGCATTCTTTGAATATTCAGTATATTCAAAGCTGTGCAAAAGATACTTCATGTAGATCTTTAAAACAGAGTTAGAGGCCAGGCACAGTGGTTCACTCCTGTAATCCCAGTGCTTTGGAAGGCTGAAGTGGGTGGATCATCTGAGGTCAGGAATTCAAGACCAGCCTGGCCAAAATGGTAAAACCCCATCTCTATTAAAAATACAAAAATTAGCCAGGCATGGTGACAGGTGCCTATAATCCCAAATACTTGGGAGGCTGAGGCAGGAGAATAACTTGAACCTGGGAGGCGGAGGTTGCAGTGAGCTGAGATTGTGCCACTGCTCTCCAGCCTGGGCAACAGAGCCAGACTCCGTCTTTAAAAAAATAATAAATAAATAAATAAATAAATAAATAAATAATAAAGTAGAGTTAGAGTCTAGGCTTGGGCAATTATGAACAGGGTTTTCACCTTTGCGAAAGGACTTCAAAGTCTTGAGGGATGTGGGACAACTCCCTGTATTGCAGAGGTGGGTGGTGCAGTGCAAGACATCCAGCAACTCTGTAGCAAATGTAGAGGCTGGTAGCATCTTTCCAGCCTTCTAACAACCCCAAATGCCCCACCACTCCTCAAAATACCCCCCACAAGATGCACTGAGCCAGAATGTCTATCCAGGGTTTTAGCTTCTGGTGAAGCTCTGTGGTGTGCCCCTCCATAATTCATTGTAAATGCTTGTTCAGTGTCTGTCATGGCCACTACATTATAAGTTCTCGGGAGCCCGGGCTGCGTCTCCCCTGCTCACCACTTTGTGACCTGACGTGTCCTAGGCACTCAATAAATATTTGCTGGATAAATCAGTGAGGAAATCAATGAACGGATGAGTAGTAACAGTCATCAGACCTGCATTAATTTATAAGCGCAGCCTAAGTCTATATCACAATGCTTCAGGAAACTTGCCTTCAAAAAATACATTTTACTTAAGGATTAATATCTACTCCCACTAGGTTTAATTGTAATAACTTCCATGGCATCACATATGGGTGTAAGAAAACTCCTACCTCAATATTTGAACTTTCAGAGCCATTTCTTGGGTAGCACAATGTGGCTTTGTCCCAAAGCCAATATTTAGAGGAAGCATAGAAGGCTGGCCTCAGAGATCCCAAATCTTCCTCTTTCTTGCCCTGTTCCTTTTCCTTGCCACTGCATTTGATGCTGTCTGCCTGGAGTCTTGCAGCAGCAGGTCATATCTCAGGGAAGATTACGTGGCATTTGTAATGTTTGGATCTGAATTTTGTTGGACTAGGGGGTCAGGAAGTCTGGGTTTTCATTCCAGTTTTACCATTACCTAACTTAATAAAATTTCACTTCTCTAAGTCTCTGTTTCATTTATGAAATGAAAGGATGAGACTACAATTTCTAACGGTTCTTTCCAGTCCTGATGTGTAGCATTTCAGTGACATTTTAAAATTGGAAATAAACAGAGACAGGTAGGCCCAAACTTGTGAAGAATTTAGAACATGGTTTTAAAAAAGATAATGGTTGGGAATTGGGCTTTATCTAGTCAAGTGACAGAATATCTTTGGAATTTCACAGAGAAGAAAAAGAAAGAGAATGTGTCTTCACAGATGTTGGGGTCCGCGTGTTTCCTAAACAAAGGAATGAACACACAAGACAACACAGGACAAGACAAACATGGCGGCCGCCCCGAGCAGCACGCTCTGCTCTATTTTATACACACTTGTGGAATTTTACCACGTCACAAGACACGAGTTGTTTTTATGTCATGAGTTGTTTTTCTGACCTTTCCCTAACTTTCTGAGTTCTCAAGATGCTTAAACATTAACCAGTTCCCAGAGTCTGCTGTTTGCGGCTCTTTTGTTCTTCCTGTTTGCAGAGAAGAAACGTCATGCTTTGTTTGCAAGAGCATAACTATGGGCAACATCTTGTTTGCGAGCACGTGGTCCTCTACAACAGATTATAGGGTACCTGTAAAGTGAACTCGACTAAGTTACTTCTGTGTCTAAAGAATGGATTATATTTCCTTTGGCAGTAGTTGGCACATCTGTTGCATGGTATATTCTTATTTTCCTTTATTTTCAGTGTTTAAAGTAGGCCTTAGAAGTACGTTCTAAATGTCCAAAATTTGCACCACATTATGACGATGGCTGCTAGTTATCAGGAATGAGAATACAGAAATCTCAACGCCTATAATAGCAAACCATTATCTTCCTTGTAGAATCCTCAAAACTTTTAGCTTGAATTTAATGATTATTTACCTGTTCTCTCCATCTTGTTTAGGCCTAAGCACATGGAAGATTAATATTGAGATTTTTAAAGAGGTCTAATTTGGGGATTCTAAGATCATCCTGTAGTTAGCACATGAAATCAGGGAATTGCTTTTTCTGGAGAGAAAGGAATCGAAAGGCACTCTTGTGGCTATGGGATTTTATCTTAGCAGCTTCAGGCTTTTGCTAGCATTGCTTTTAGAAGAGTTATCACCTACATTGGGGTGAGTGCTAGGTGGTTTACATGTGTCATTTATTTAGCTCCATTGGGAAACAGAAGCGTCCTAATGGCCTCCCTTGGGAACCAGGCTGGGCTCACTCCCCAAAGCATCTTCAGGTGGCTACAGATTAGTTTCCTCCCAGGTGCTACAGAATACCAGGGTTGCATGAGGACTGTGTCCATGAAAGGGAGTGAAGTCTAGCCTGCCTTAGCTAGCTATAATCCATACCACCACACCACACCAAGAACAGCCTTACCTTTTTTAAATTTTCATTTATATTTTATTGTTTTTAGGTCTCATTCTGTCATTCAGGCTAGAGTGCAGTGGTGTGATCTTTGGCTCACTGCAACCTCCGCCGCCTCACAGGTTCGAAGTGATTCTCCTGTCTCAGCCTCCTAAGTAGCTGGGATTACAGGCATGTGCCACCATGTCCAGCTAATTTTTTTGTATTTTTGGTAGAGATGGGGTTTCACCATGTTTGCCAGGCTGGTCTCAAATTCCTGGACACCAAGTGATCCACCGGCCTCAGCCTCCCAAAGTGCTGGGATTACAGGCAGCCTTACCTCTTATGCTGAAGGAATCAAAGAACAGAGAATGTTGATTGTTCTGCTTTCTTCATTTACCTGCCATAGGACCTGGAGCTGAGCAAATGGCAGAGAATTCTACTCATAAGCTTTATTATGCTTTGGTGGCTTGAAATTAGATATGAGAGTGGGAGATACAACAGTGTGTTGTGGCCGTGCAGGGCCCAGGGTTTTGGATGGCACCACTCAGTTCCCAAAGTCCAACAGCATTACCCAAAACTGTGAACATTTTAATACAGAGCAACCTAGAAAACCCCTGGAGGCAATTTGAAAGCCCCAGGCCAGAATCTTCTTCCCACTGAAAGCAGAGTTCATGCATTTGCTAGAGCCCACAGAATATAGACAGTTGGGCCATTCCATTCTAGATTACCAGTGGCCAGAGAAGAAAGACTTAGCAGGAATCATGGAATGAGCATTGAATAGGCTTTTGCTCCAAGTTCTCATAAAAAATGGACACAACCAAGGTCACTGAAGAGCTAAAGCAATAGCCTCATCCCTTTCCATTAAAGTTTTTAAAAACTTAACATAGTTTTCATTTTTCAGCCAATACCAGCCATTAAGTACATCAATTTCTAGCTCAAAGGCAGTGCTGAAGAACAAGCAGTGGCAATATTTTCAAGAAAAAACTCAAGGTCTTAATGGTGTCCTTTTCAATTTCTTCAGGACAAGGTCCTCAAAGTGGCCACCTGATTGCAACAAGCCAGTGGTTCTATGCAAGTTCCACAGAGTGACCTTGACAGAGGATGCCTGTTGGAAGGACTACAAGTTGAGCTGACAGCATGCTCGGGGTGGCATGCATGCCTGAAGACTCCAGAGGTTCATCAAGAGCTTAAAATTCTGTGTTAAAATTGAATTTTGTATTTTTGGGAAAATAATTCTGCATATTGCAAGAAGCTCTGATACTCTCCTACAGTTACTCAATCCCCAGAAGCATGTTTATGCCGGCCTGTTTTAAAACTGGTTAAGCATCTCCTCTAAGATCACAGGACTTGGGGTTGTGAGATCCCACAGACAACATGTTCATCTCCCTGCCTCCACATAAAGCTGCACTCAAAAGATTTCAGATTGATGGATATCAGAATTTTCTTCTTGCTACAAGAAAGAGTTCCAAGATGGAGACTAAACAACATGCCCTGGTATCTCATTCCAAGGGTTGGGGAAGTTCTGTGCCAGCAAACCACTTTGTGGTTGCATTAGATGCTCTCTGCCGCCTGTGGTTAGCTGGAAGTCAGTTTACCACAGGACTTTTATCACCCAGCAGCTGCATTTAGCTTTCTGGGTGACCCTGGCTCATACTCCAAACGAGACGAAGGCCCTGAGGGGATTTTTAAGGATCATCCAGAAACCCTCAGAGATGCAGGGAGGCTATGCCACATCTACAGAAACAAGGAAGATTAAAAAATAAAAAAAATTAAAAATTAAAAAGTGCCACGATCACTTTGGCGTCCTCTAGAGGCAACTTACTTCCATCTTGTAGATTGTGAAACAGCACATTCAGGGGAATTTCATGTCAGTATAGAGAAAAACATCTTGTGAGCGATTTCCTCATATGACTTTACCAGTACCCTTTCCTACATTCTTTTTGTTGATTACTTTACATGACCACAGGATCCCTTTTCTCATGGAAACGTCATCATAAAATCCTGTACCAAGGAAAAAGAAACCAACAACAACAAAATTAAAGCCAGAGCTTCAATTGTGTCTATCAATTCTGTTTATTTTGATGCAAGCCTTGAAGGTAGCCCTTCAGTCATCCTTTCTAAATGCTTCCCATTCATAAACATGTGATTTGAGTTGGTTTTATCCCCTTTTCACAAATGAGGGAAACTCTGATAGGATGTATTATATTTAAGAACATGGCATTTAGAGTCTGACAGCCTATAATTCTCAACACCACCACTTCCTGTCTTTGAGTAAGTTACTTAACGTTTCTGTGCCTCAGTCATCTCAAGTGTCAAATGGGTAAAATAAGAGCACCTTCCTCATCACAGTGCTGTGAGGATTAAATGAAATAATGCTCATAAAGCACATCAGCGTCCTTCATGTTTATTAAGTGTTTATAGGGACTCACCACAGTAGAGAAGAAAAGATTCAGGAGTCATGTAACGGAAGTACCCACCTCATAGGGTTGTTGAAAGCATTAAATTAGTCAGTGAAGACAAAACACTAAGATAAGGCTTGGCACGGGACTTCATAAACACTATAAACTACTTGCTGTTGCTGTTGTGTTTATCTTTAGTTTACAGTTGAACAAACTAAAACACACAGAGGTTAAGTAACTTGCTTGGTAACCAGGGAGCTTGTAAGCAGTGGCATCAGGAATTAAAAGCAGGCACCGATTCCATGACCCATGCGCTCTACCACTATTCCTTCTCTATGTATAATAACGATTATGTCGGTATCATTTTGATAGCAGAGATAAGCTTCAAGTAGCCTCACTCGCTATCACCTTAATGAAGAGTAGTTTCTAATTCACCAGCCTGCTAAGTACATACTTTCTTGCAGGAGCTTACTAGATTAAGACAGTAACAATTTAACCACCCATTAACCATTCTTCTGGGAGTACAGGATAGAAATCCTTATCTGTTTTATAGTAAGATGCTATTTTCCTGCTGCTACACTCTTTGAGTTGATCAGGGAGAGAAGAAAAAGTGTTCTCGAGGAGTCTTCCGATGGAGGTGAACCAAGTCAAATGTCTAGGTGATCTCTGACCTTCCTTTATCAAAGACTCTAGACCTCTCCACTTTCTGATGGAATGATCAGCAATGTCTAGCATAGGGAATGCTTTCTGCTCCTCCCAGAGGTGTCCTGAGAATTTTCCCAATTTCTTTTGAACTTAGATAGAGCCATTCTATGCTTACAATTATTAGAGGACAACAACTGTAATCCCTAATTGCAATTATAATTATAATATCCCTTTATAATAAAACCTGTTATAATAAATGTGCTCCCTGATGTATGGCTTACTTCCATGACCTTTGTTAGCATGCTACAGGCTCTGCTATCGAAGCTGCTAAACCTCAGAGCCTTCCCAGGTTAAGGATTTCCCATCGATTTTAATTTCTGAAAACAAATTTCCAGTGGGGCAATGAGGCACTTACCACCAGATCATTTCCATTGGTGAAAAGTCGTTTCTATTCAGCTTCCTACCTACAACTGCTAAGGCTATGGAAACTCAAACCCCTTTGGTCATCTTATTTTCTCTGAGGGCAGAAAGCGAAAAGAAGATAGTTCTTTGCTCTGGAGAAGACACTGTCTCCTTAGATATTTTCTTGCTATTGAAATGTATTTTAAAAATACTGAGTTTTTATGTTTTGAGATGCACAAAAATATGTTTTTAAAAGTGAGGCTTTCTTTGGATGTGGTGCCCAGATGTATGCCTTCCTTTGAGCTCAATTTGGCTATGAGTACATTTTCCTATCCCTTGGTTAGACCAAGTGATAAAATACTTCATCAGTTAGCTTACTCTTCTATTCTCATGCTATACAGAGGAGAGAGGCCATTGGTACTGAAGTAAAATCATCTGAAAAAAAGCTTTTCTTGGAAGTACTATCTAGACTAGAGAAAGAAATTTTCAGTTTGAATATTCATTTTGAAGATTCAAGTCATCATTCTTAGCTCATCTCTATTAACATTAAAAGCAGTGAGACAACAATGATAATGCCACTTGACCTTTACTGTGAAAAGCTCAAAGTTCTGTATGTCAGGTCTTAGATGGTCTCTCAGGTGTGTTATTGTTTCCAATAACAGATAGAGAAACTGGATTTGCAAAGATATAAAGGGCCCTGAACAAATTCTTTAGTGGAGACAGAAGAAAACAAATTGCTCTCACTATTCAATACTGTGCCTTTTAATATACAGAGTAATTCCCAGCATAAGGTTGGTAAGTGCGACAGCAAACAATGTAATTACCCCTTAGGGAGCATGGATACATAATATAAGCATATTCATTGATTTATGAATGTCACTGAGTACTCAGTACAAGTCAGGTGTTGCTCTAGGCTGAAGGGAGTGAAGTCCCTAATCCCCCAAGGAGTTTACACTCTGGCGGGGGAAGACAGAAGACAAATCAAAATGTCCTCCTGCCACGCAATCACACATTCACCTAGACCTTATTATGAAGTTTGATGTAAGTGAATAACTGGGGGTGACCTGGAGAAGCTAGAATATTTATATTGAGAAGAGAATGGGAATTGAGGTTGGGAGTTGAAAAATGAGTGAAAACTTCAGAAGATATAGTAGTAGTGGATATAAAAAGTGGTGAAGTTAGGGGAGAATGAATTTGTATAACGTTTTGCTGCTTTTCTATGACATGAAAATGAACTTTCTCTTCCACAGTCCCACTTTGAACTGTTTCCAGAGGGACTGAGTAAAGATATGAATTAATTCAAATTGCTTTTTTGGTTGTCTATTGGAGTGTGTTTTCTGTGAGATGGGATCATGACACCTACTGACCCAGCCTGTCTGGTACAACCTTGTTCTGTCTGTGAAATAATCTCATGCATTACGGTGTTTTCACGTGGAAACATTCTCACTGGAAGCGGAGGAGAAAAGAAAATAGGAACATTTCTCAAGTCTGGGGGGTTGGAGGAATGTCCTGCCAAGGGGTATTCACCAGTGAAGGAG
This sequence comes from Macaca thibetana thibetana, assembly GCF_024542745.1. Lineage (NCBI taxonomy): Eukaryota > Metazoa > Chordata > Mammalia > Primates > Cercopithecidae > Macaca > Macaca thibetana. Next base: position 28,722,445 of record NC_065588.1, on the reverse strand, counting down.
AGGGACCCACTCATTCAGCAGTTACTGGCAAGGACAAGAGAGACTCTGGAGCCCCTTTTTCTCCTCCTACCCGCTTCACTCATTTTCTAGCCTCTGCTCTAATTTGGATCCTTACACTTGGCCCTGCCTGCACAAACCCTGCACCTCAGTCCCTATATCCTGCCTTTCTTCACATGCTCCAGGACGAGAATTAACCTTTGTCTTCCAAAACACCATCTCTTCTTTTCGTTCCCAAAGGAAACTCCATGCCCTCATGACATCTGAACTACCCCAGAGGGGATCAAACATCTCCAGACTTTTCACTTGGCCAAGAAGGTGATGACACCATAACTAACAGAGGTCCTTTAGGATGAGGAACACGTAAAGGTTTGGGGAATGAATTTTTTATATGTGTGTTGTCTCAGTTTTGCATGGCTATAAAAGAATACTTGAGGCTGGGCAATTTATAAAGAAAAGAGGTTTATTTGGCCCATGGTTCTGCAGGCTCTACAAGAAGCATGATGCTGGCATCTGGTTCTGGTGAGGGCTTTAGGAAGCTTCCAATCATGGCAGAAGGCAAAGGAGGAGCAGATGTGCCACATGACAAGAGAGGGAGCAAAAGAGAGATGGGAAGGGTGTCACAGTCTTTTAAACAACTAGTTCTTGCATGAACTGACTCATTACAGTGAAGACTACACCAAGAACCTCATGAAGGATCCACTCCCCTGACCCACACACCTACACACCTTCCACCAGGCCCCATCTCCCATCTCTCACACTGGGAATCATTTTGTTTTTTTGTTTGTTTGTTTGTTTGTTTGAGACAGGGTCTCACTCTGTTGCCCATGCTGGAGTACAGTGGTGCGATCTTAGTGCGCTGCCTCCTCCACCTCTTAAGCTCAGTCAGGCTCAAGCGACCTTGTGCCTCAGCCTCCCCAGTAACTGGGACTACAGGCATGAGCCACCATGCCCCACTAATTTTTGTATTTTTAGTAGAGATGGGGTTTCATCACATTGCCCAGTCTGGTCTCTAACTCCTGAGCTCAAGAGATCTGCCCACCTGGGCCTCCCAAAGTGCTAGGATTATAGGTGTGAGCCATCGTCCTGACCAGGGATCAAATTTTAACATGAGATTTGGAAGGGACAAATATCCAAACCATATCAGTAATTTATAGTCCCTCTAGTACATTCAAGAAGAATTATTCAGTAGGCATTTTCCTTTTTCTCTCGTCACACCCTTTGACTGAGGGATGAATTTAAGACAGAACAGTCTGGTCTTAGATATCAGACAAGAATCTAATGGATGAGGAAGACAGCAGCTTCAGCTGACACCCCTTGCCCCTGGCCAAAAGGAGGGAGAGGGTGTAGTTGGGGGAGATAAAAGAATGTGTGACCCCAGCTTCTCTGCTTTACAAAAGAGGTGCTCGCACATAAACATTATCTTCTTGCTGCTTGAAAGTTTATCAATTCAAGATTTATTTATTCAAATATTCCAGAAATGATTAAGGAGAGAGACTGTCATTCTTTCATTCCTCCCTGCAAACTGTTTAATGAATACTTGTTTCCTTCTTTGTTTCATCAAGGTTTTGGAGACGGGGGAACAGAACCACAGAATCATAGATTGGGTTGGGGTCTCCAGGTTTTCAGGTTCAGCAGAAAGGAGGTTGGGCTGAACACTGATTGAAAAGGAAAGGATGGTGACCACTTTGGTTCTGGTCTCAACTCAGATTTACGATGCCAACATCAGACCAGGCCAGTGATGGGTGATTTGCATCTGAGGCCATCAATCATCTCCAGGTTTTCCAAAGTTTCAGACTCAGTGTTCTCTTGTGCTAAACTCCTTGGTCGTCAGCTCTCAGTTAGTCCTGAATGTTGGTGAGAAACAATACAAATACCCATGTCTGCTCTTGTTTATCCCAGGAGATGTTTTCAAATTTCGGCTGGTTTATCACGGCACCAAAAAGCATCACGTTCTTTCTCCCATCTTCAGGGTCAAGAATTTGATTCCCAGTTGCTAAGAAAGGTCAGAATTCTCCCAGGAAGAAATATCTCTGTTAAAGAAGTCTGTGTCAGATTATTTCATCTGTTAGCAGCAGAACCAGAAGATAATGAGGCCTACCCGACAGAGATTAGCATTGACAAATGGTACACATTTTTGAACTCATTTCAAAGTACAAACTCCCATTTCATTTCATTTTCTAAGGCTCTGAATCACTTATAGACAATTTAATTGGCTGTATTTGGGATAGAGAATTCCTAAAATGCTGAGTATAATATTTGGATTTAAAGAAAAAGACACCATAATAGAGGCCATTGTTCAAGTAAGTAGAGACAGGTTCATGTATTTCAAACCTTGGATAAAATATAAAGAAGATCATTGAGCTCTAATTTGAAAGAATTCCACCAAAAGACTCAGAAAACAATCCACTGTGAGAATATGAGACAGAATTAAAATATTTATTGGATAATTGTTTGCAAAGAAGCATTTATTTTATATCAAATTTTAACAAGACTGAATTGTCAAACTGTTTAAAATTCCACTGGAAAAATCTGGATTATCACAAAAGTGTTTACCCTTTTATCCTTCCTTGTATATTGGATTACTCATGGAGGACAACGGAAAGAATCTGAGAAATGACGGTTTTAGCAGCAAATCAGACTGCATTTCAGAAACGTTATAGGCTATGTAAACACATGTCACCTTTGGACATGTATTATCATAGCTGCAATATTACTGGTGCAATGTAAGGCACAAAGAAATAAAAAAATTCCAGCACTATCAGCAGACATGATCCTTTAGAAGAAGACGGTACAAGAAAAACATTCTTTCAATATAATGACCATGCTTGCTTAAGAAGAAAAGAATCGTCTTTATTTTGTTTTGCTAAATACTACCATTAACTGCAGAAGCTGTGATTCATCGCTCATGCAGTAATATATGCCCTTTTAAAGTCATTCTGGAACTATGGCATTATCACCTATGAAGATTTTGCAATCATGTACGCCCTAGATCACTTGCTGAATGTACATTCATGTAAAAGTACGTTTAGAACAAGACTGAATTTTTTTGATATTAAAATCACTTTTGATTATTCGTTCTGATACTAAATGGGCATTTCCATCATTTCTCTTATAATATCTGAGTTCTAGAGGCACAGACAATTTACAATGAAGCAACAGTTCTTGGCTGCCTGAGGATCACGCCGAGGGATTATAACAACAGATTTCTGGGCTCCAGCCCCAGAGTTTCTGATTCGGTGCTACTAGGGTGGAGCAGAGAGTTCCAGGTGATGGAGATGCTGATTTCCTGGGGAACACACTTTGAGAAACACTGCAATAAAGAAACAGGCAGGGGGAATGCTAAAAGGCCACTTTTGGGGGAAAAAAAAATCTCTGTGTGTCGTCAGGCTAGGCTTGTGCAGAGTGAAAAGACGGCTAAGCTTTTCCCCAGAAGGCCGGCTTCTGTATGGCCTGCCCATCTATACGCAGAAACTTCTGCCTCCTGTTTTCTGTTCTCCCTTTCCTACATCCAGTTCTCAAAAGAGCTCACAGATCTTGCTATCTGAATTTACCCTAAGGTGTAAGTTAATCACAGCAACTATTTCTTGCAGAGACTTTTAACACAGATCAAAACTTTATTCCCAAGAAACGAAACTCAAACAAGGAAAATGCATTTATTTTAAATGGGAAACTTTTTGTTATATTTCCACTCTGTCGACTCATTACACTACGGTGATCTGAACAGCACATCTCTCCATGCTACTTCTTGCTCAAATTCTTCAATGACCTTCTGTATCCTACAGGTACATTTTAAATTTTTAGCGAGGCTCCCAGGCCTTTCGATATATGCCACTGCCTACATGTTCAACCTCATCTACCACTTCTCCCTCTTTCCACTTTAAATACAACAATACGGAGCTATTTCAAGTCATCTGAAAATGTTCTGTTCTCAGGATCAGCTGCGTAATTTTTGGGGACAAATGGAATACGAAAAGCCAAGGCGCGTTGTTCAAAACGTACTAAAGAACTTTAAGACAGCAAGAGCAGAACATTTGCCCCAGTGCAGAGGCTTCTCTGCATGGGCCCCTGAGTGATGGCAGGCTACAGGCCCATGAAGTGACCCTGTTCTAGAGACAATAACACATAAATCCCCTGGCACTTGTTTTCAGGTGTCACAAAGAAACTGCTCAAATATTTTAATTTCCTTTTTCTCTGAATTACTATCTTTAGATCTGTTGAATTTTAAGTATAGGAATGCACTTGAATTTTGTCACGATGCATTTGTTCTTTTTCCAGGAAAACACTTGCATGACTAGAGCATGCAACATACTACCTTGACCCTGGTGCCACTCCTCAAGCCACTGTCCTACTCTCTCCCGCTTTGGTACCTTTGCAACATACTATTCCCTCCTTCTGAAATGCCATTCACCTGTCTGTCATCTGATAAACTCCCACTCACCATCAGCTGCTCAGCTCAGGCTCTGGCCTTTGCTGTGAGGCCTTTCCCAATACCCCGGGGCAGATCTGGGCACAGGGTGTACATCTGCACTTTGTGATTAATTTATTGGCTCTTAATCTTGTTTGCATGAACAAGAGACTCTAGGTTATTCAAAGGCATCAATAGATCTTTGTATCTTCCATGTCTGGCATGGTGGCCTGGAGGAAGAATTCAAAAGTACTTGTTAAAATAAAAGGACAAGTGGTCAACTTTAACATTTTTTACTTATTTCAAAAGTAGTTTCTTGGAAGAAAAATGTTTCTAAAGCTAAAAGGTAGCTTAAATGTGATTCTATCTTTTGGAATGACTAGGTGGGGTTGTTAATTTACTTCTAGTTTCCACAAAGGGAGGACACTCAGGAGAAAGAACTGACCTTCGTGGTCTTTCAAATCCAATCTATGTGGGTTTGACCCCCGGAGACGTGTTCAGTCCTGCTCAGTAGAGGGTTGTGGCATATGGGACAATTTGAAAATGTCACCAAGAATGCCTCCCTAGACTGGTTGCATATGGGAAATTTTATTCTTATTTCAAATATCAGCAACTATTTGAGGTCTACAGTCAATTTCTTAGAGCTGACGATTTAGTCTGTGGTTACTGTAGGTTCTTTGTGCCTCCTCCTCCTTCGTGACTTCTGACTATCCTGACTGTTGCCCTACCGTGGGTGAGTGCAGAAATACCTTACGTGCTGAAATTCAAACCAATAAAGTCTGCTTTTTGAAAATGTATGGTTTGTCTATGCATTTCATGTACCAAGTCATCCCTGGGTGACACATAAAATTAGAGCATTGGCAGAATATCATATTTACTTAGGTTTTTTTTTTTTTCTCTAAATTGCACATATTGTTCTGAGCACAGTATAAGAGAAAATCTAGGAAATTGTTTAACATTTTAACCTTTTAACATGTGCTTTAGCAGTTGGTGTGTACCCTGTCCTTGCACACAGTCTAAGGAGTTGTGGCAGCATTTGCTTGTTTCTTTCTGACCGGGCCATGGAGAGAAGAGAGCTCACTGTTACCAGCTTTCTGCCTACGTTGTTGTTCTCAGTCTTTCTTGCTTTACTTTTGTTTCCTTTTCTCTTGAAGCTGGTGGACTTTCATACCCTCAAGACACCTCCAGCCTGGTGGATATTACTAACGAACTGGGAGAAAGGATGTCTAGGCCCGGGCATGAATCTCAAAATGCAAGAAAATCCTCAACAGGTTAGATGCATCTTCAACAGGTGCTGAAACCTTAATCTCCGATGGAACAGGTAAGTTTATCCACCTGCTCTGAAAGCAAATCCTAGACTGTCCAAACCAAGTGACCCATTAGGAGGAGCGGGAAGCACATGAGAAAGCTTGGATTGAATCAGAAAGTTGACTAGCAAGGCAGCTTTATCCTTCTCTTGGATGTTAATGGTTCGGTTTTAAGGTTAACCTGTTTGGGTGGATTTCCTATTGACTCATTCATTCTGAGTTTTGTCAAATGTGCATTCCCAAATGCAAGTTCGATTTGCCTGGATACTTCATTCATTTGGGAGCCTTAAACTTGCTTTCCTAGGCTGGACTCTCAGGGTTGGGAGGGAGTTCGATGGGTTATGCAGTCTGTCGTCATCTGACACCTGAATCTGTCCTACTCATGCCTGGGTCTGCGTCCTCGTTGCCTACACATTCCCAGGGGTGGAAAATTAACTGCTGTCCAAGGCTGCCTACTTAATCCTTGAGCAGCTCTATTAGAAATATCTTCTTTTCACAAGCCGCACATCAGCGGAGGTCAGCTTGCCCTTTCAGGATTCAAATGGAATTGTTTTGCATTCTCATTCCTTATGTGGTGAGCCATTTAACAACTCTCTCGAACTCTCTGCTAATCTTTGACATGTGGGCAGGTTGTTTATAATGTTCCTGGCCACCTCTGGCTGAGGCCTAATCACGCCATGTATGGGCTTCCTCTCTTTTCTGTGCCTGGTCCCGCTTCTGTGTACCCTGTCACTCCACACTCCACACCGAACATTCCCCGTCTTCCTGTTTGGACGTTCTACTGGAGCCTGTCTCAAACACAAGGCTGTGTGATGTGTGGGATGGATTTTAACAGGAGAATTGAGGCAACTGTTGGAGTTTACAGGACAGCAACCAAACAACCTATGATTACACATTAGACACTTCTATTCTTTAAAGGCTTTCAGCCACCCCATCACCAGGAACCTCTCTCCTTGGCCACTTTTTCTGTAGCTTTGGCCTCTCAGCATGGCACTTGGCCCTGTCTCTTCTAACTCCTCTCCTCTTCTGTCTAGTTTCATGCTTCTATATCAACTTCTAGTTAGCTTCTTCTACATAGAAATTTGATTTTGCCTCTTTATTCTTCTAAACTTTGACCTTTGGCACTCATGCCCCACAGCCTGGGCAGCTTGTCAACACATCTTTCCAAAGATGGCCCATTTCCTGGAAGTCTTGTGCCAGCTGTTACTCTGCCTCCATGTGGTTATCTGAAGCCCAAGTCTGACTCTCTGTAGCTTCTATCCAGTTCATTAAACCTGCCCTCTCTTGGCTGGCCTCTTGCTCTGGAGTCATTGCTATGGTCAGAAAGAACACAGGCTTTGGAATTAGACCTGAATGTGAATCTCAGACCTACTACTCAAAACTGTGTGACACCTATCATGCTACCTTTTGAAGCCATGTTTTTCAGCCATGAAATGGTGATGATTATACCCCCTAAAAGCTTTGTGTGATAATTGGATTAGGTAATGCAGTGTCTGGTATATGGTACACACTCAAAAATGTTTATTTCCTTTTCTTCTTATCCAGCTTCAAACTGCAGCATTGGTGTAGGTGAATCTTCCTCAGACTGACTGGATCCATTTATTTTGACCTCTGCCCCTTACCTACTTGATATCTTGGCTCTCAGGGATTTTTAATCCAGTCTCTGCTTTCATCCCCTTCTTTGGATTTCAATACTCAGCTACTTCCACTCCACGCTCCAGATGCATGGAACTACTCAGTGATCCCAAACTTTCTCATCTCTGGAAGCTTGCCATGATATTTTCCACTTCTTTGCATGGACAACCTCTACTCAGGTCTCACTTAAACACCACCTTCCCATCCAGAAAACCTTCCCTGATTCTCCCAAGACCAAGTTGGGCCTCACTACTGTCTGTTCCCCTAGCACCCTGTGGCTATCCCCATGGCAGCACCCAGCACACTGTTCTGAAATCCCTTGTTACTTGGCTATCCCACAGATTATAAGCTTCCAGAGGCAGAGGTAGACCCTTCATCAAGTTTTTATCCCTAGGCTGTGGCATACAGTAGCTTGTCAAGAATGTTGAGAGGTGAAGAAATACACCTGCATTGCTTCCACGTCATGTGGCTTCATAGTCCTGACTCGATAGACAATAAGCATCGCCTTGAATCACTTAAAAGCCATTTTCCTCCCCCGGTCCCATCTGGTCCCCTGGTCACATATACAATATTGTAGGAATATATTTCACAAGTAATAAAGAATTATGGAAGAAAGAGAAAATTCAAGATCTACATTTCACTTAACTTTGATAAAAAGTTACATAATGTAGGTGAGATGCTGGAGTTTAGTAAACAGAGATAAAGAATAATAAACTGCAAAAAAAAAAAGTCTAGCAAATGAGAACCCCAATGTTCTAGGTAAACAGCATTTGACAATTGATAGATAACTGTGGAAGGAGTCGGGGAATGTGTAAGAAGCACACTGTGGAAAAGACAAAGATAATAATAAAGTACTGAGCACAGTGGCGATGCAGGGGCATTTACATTCATACATGATCCCTTCACTTCATTGTATTCTATTGTTAACATAACACATACATTACAGGGAAAGAAATTTATCTTTCTGACTCTCCCTCTGTTTGTCCATATGGTGCTGACTAACTTGGAAATAGCTTCAGAGAAAATGGGCCTTAAGTCATGGCTCACAGTATCTGTGAACTGTCCTGCCTGAGTCGTGCTTAATCCAAGTCCAGAATTTTCCAAGTGGCATTAGGAGTGCTGAGATCACCGTGAAGTGGCGGCCCTCTTACTTTGTGTGAAGATGTAGGGGAACTTGTCAGGGATGACACAGGGGAATTCTGGTTGCCATATCTCTTTTTTGCCATCTCACAAGTAGCCCCTCAGTATCCCTGAAAAAAAAAGTAAATCAGAAATGCCTTCATGGCTCTCACAACCCAAATCTCACTAACATGCAATATTTAAAAACGTTAAGTCAACAAAGTAACTTGGAGCATATTCTTTATTTTGATGCCAAAACCTTTGTTTTAAATATATAACATTCCGAACATGAGCCCTTAAATACTAGTAATGTTGATACTGGGTAAATGTGATAATTTTTATGATTTATTTATTGACCTACCACATCGATTATTTTAATCTCCACAGGAACCCAGCCTGTGACGTGGGTAGAGTCCCAGGTTGGAGATTAACAAAGAATGCACCCCGGACTTCTGCTCACACATACGAAAACCCAGCCAGGCACATGTTCCAGAAGGCACCCTTTGTTCAGAACTGGGCATTCCTTTGGTGTGGGGAAAGGACTGTATGATTTCACTGGCATTTCCATATCAGAGAGGAATTCTATAAGAAAGCATCATATTTGAGCTATATGAGGGGACCACTCCAGAAGCAATTTTAGACCAGTTGTCTTTTTTGAGGTTTAGATGTTGATTTGCACAAAGGGTACAAAATGAATACCAGGAACAATTAGGAAACAGGTGTGGCTATTATAACAAAAGTCAAAATAATTGTGGCTTAAAAGAAGCAGGCGTCTATTTCTCTCTTGTGCTAGTCTGAACATAATCAGTCTAGAGCTGAGAGGACAGCTCCACAGTCTGGGGACCAGACTCTTCCTGGCCTATTCTGCATCTTCAACACTCAGTTTTCATCTCATGGCTACACTGTCTTTTCTCAACTCTTGCCTCATGTTCACCTTCCAGCCAGAGGGAAAGGAGAAGGGGAGGGAGAGGGCACAATCCTTCCTTATGGGCATAAACCTCAAGTTGTTTACACCTTTTCTGTTCACATCCAATGAGCTAGCACCTAGTTACATGGCCACACCAATCTGTAAGACAAGCTGGAAGATGTAATCTTTAGCTGGGATACCATGGACCCAGTTAAAACTCAGCACTTATTTAATTAACAAAGCAAGGAAGAAGGCATATTCAAGAATGGCCAACAATTACCCTTAAACTTCCCTGTGACCTTCTGCTAAAATAGTACAGGCAGAATGTCTGACATAAAGTCAATGTTCAATGCTAATTGTTAACGTTGTTTTAATAAGCAAAAATTTAAGTCAGTCAATTTGGTTTCCTTCTTGTTAAAGCGACAAAAGGACAAAAGAAAAATATACCTTCACATAGAGACTTACAATAAGAGTCAGATTATGAACAAGTGATGTTAGGAGATAAAGTGAATTGTCCTCCTGGACCTGCTCAGTTCTGGGTACTGAAGACTTTATCCATTGGCCCAGCCTTGCCCAGTGCCTCAACTAATCCTAATCAGGATTTCTCTGGCAGGGAGTCTTACAGCTCTGTGTTCAGAATCTGACCTATCTTGGGTGAGTCCAAACTGCAGCTCCCTTAACACTCTATTCATTTTTCCAACTCATACATCCGAGCCTCTGTCCCACTTGTTCCCCTCCTCCACTTGTCCAAATGGACCTTATGATCAAGTCCACTCAAACATTGCACAAGGGAGGTGACACACAACTCTTGCATATGTGACAATTCTGTTATTCTTTATAGCCACCTGTCTTTCATGCTCTGATCTCCTATCAAGTTCAAAGGAAAGAAAGAAAAGAGACAATCAGAAGCTGAGGTGGATGGACACTGTGCCAGAGAGAGATGTGCCAGGATAGAAGCCAAGAAAATCAGAACACATTTATGGCAGTATGATTTTACCGTAGTGAGTGGTCACATAACAGTCCTCTGTGAACTTCAGGTCACAATATATGAAAAGTCCTACCACATTGAGGGGGAGGACGAAGGGGAGCAGGAGGCAGGAGGAGGTTGATTCCTACATCATTGCATTCTCAAATGATTCTGACACTCAGTAGGACATCCAAGAAGGATGTACAGTAGTAACCCCTTACCTGTCATCTCACTCCTGTGGTTTCAGTTACCTGTGGTCAACCATGGTCTGAAAATATTAAGTGGAAAATTCCAACATAAACAATTCTTAAGTATTAAACTGTGTGCCCTCCCTCCACATCTTACCCAGGTTGTGAATCCTCTGTCCAGCGTCTCCATGCTGTCTACCCTCCCTGTCTGTGATTTACTTAGTAGATTTCTTGGTTAACAGATCTGTTGTCATGGTATCAGAGTGCTTGTGTTCAAGGCACCCTTACATTACTTCGTAATGGCCCCAACCACAAGAATAGTGATTCTGGCAACTTGGATATGCCAAAGAGAAGCCATAAATAGTGTTTACATGAAAAGGAGGAGGCTCTCAACTTAATAAGAAAAAAAGAATTGTATGCTGAGGTTGCTAAAAGATACAGCAGAAACAAACCTATCTGTTAAATTGTGAAGAGGAAAAAAAATGTGTGCTAGTTTTGCTGTTGCCCTTTAAACTACAAAACTATGGGCACAGTGCATGACGAGTGCTTAGTTAGGTTGGAAAAGGTATTAAATTTGTAGGTGGATGTGAATAGAACTGTGATTGGGTTCCTACAATCCGTGCTTTCAGGAACCCACTGGCGGTCTTGGACCATATCCTTCTTGGATAAGGGGGGACTATTGTACCCTCAAAGCAGAGTTTAACATTACTGTTGGGCAAAGTTACTTTCTGACTAAGATATTTCACGGACAACTAGAAAATTTTCAAATTAACCTGTGGGCTGGTCCCACTGTAAGTGGGTAAACAAATAACATTTTACAATATGTGTTCTCTGGGCTTTCTCTGTCAAAAATGCAGCAGGCAAACCAGGTAGAACAAGAACCAATTATAGGAGAAAGCTCCCAGGGACACTAACAGATGGAACAGGAATATGACTCATACAATATGAGAGTGTCAAGGGATCTCAGTGGTCGCCCAAACACCGTTGAGAAAGATATGGCCCTGTTTAGGCCATCAGGTTCGATAGGGATAGAGCCAAAACTGATAGAGCCTAAGCACCCAGGGCTTCTGGTCCAGTAGGCCTGGTAGGTACTTTCTCACATCAGAGGAATTTATTATTATGAAAAGGAAATACTTCCTGTGATAAATCGTTAATATACTTCTAAAATTGTTTTTTATCAAAAAGGATGAGCTTTGAAATGATGAAACAAATTCTAAGCATATAAATGATCACATCCAACTGTTTGTTGTATAACCACATTCCTAAGGAATTTGCAGAGTGACAAATGACTTCACACAAACATTTGTTTCTGGCTGCACCCTTTCTTAGTGGCTTTAGAGAAAATGTTGATTCAAGAATGCAAAAGAGACTGATGATCTGAAGTGGCTGGGAATGAGAAAAATCTTATATAAATGACTGGATCAGAGAATAAGGTAAATGTTTACGTAACACCCTTTCCAATCTGAGTGAAACAATATGGGCCGCCTAGTCCAGGAAATGCTCCCTTGGAGTGGAGGGCTGCTCTGTTTGACTCTGGACATACTTGCAAGGAAGGGAGAGCAGCAGTCAGGCCTTCCTGATCAGCAATTAAAATGGGCAGGAAATTAGCAAATTAATGTACCCAGCATCTCACATAGTTGGCAGGTGAGAGCTCTGGAAGCAGATCGAGGTGACAAGTGCACTGCACAAGGCATCAGAGGACCTGGGTTCCAGTCCTAGCTCTGTCACCATTGTTCAATTGTGTCACTATGGGCAAGTTACTTAACCTTTCTGGTTGGGCTTCAGTTTCCTTCTCTGTAAACGGAGAGCATTGGACTACATCTTCTCCAGCTCTTGTTTTCCAAGGATCCCTATTCAAATGCCTACAGCAATCATTCTCAGCATAAAGGAATTTTGTGGCCCCCATCCAAAGGACATTTGGCAATGTCACACTGATTGTCACAACAGAGGGGAAGGTGCTACTGGCATCTGGTGAGTATAGACTAAGGATGCTGTTAGACATCCCAAAATACACAGGACAGCCTCTCCACAACATAGAATTATTCAGTCCAAAATGTCAAAAGTATGGAAGTTTGAAAACACTAACTGAAGGGACAATATAATGATGAGCCCATTTCAACCAGTCATTATCATGTTGCCAAACTTTCAGCTTTTTAAGAGAACTTGAATTTTTGAATTTTTATGTAAATATCTCAAATTTAAAGTATAGCAACATGTCAATTTTTTAAATAAAACACGCTAGGGGCCAAATAAAACAGGGCTTCAGGACAAATCCTGTCTGCAGGCTGTCAGTTTGTGGAATCTTATTTAGCCACATACTGTCCAAGTAATTAATGTAGTTTTGCTGAAAGCATGGATTCCTCCATCTGCATCTGGTTATCTGAGCTAGAGCTAAGCGGGTCAAGGTTAATCCACATTGTGCTCACGCACATGTGTGCGATGTAGTGGAAAAAACACTAAATGAAACATCCAGAGATGTTACTGCTTACCATCTGTGTAATCTTGGAGTAGAAGTCATTAAATTCTCTGTGTAACAGGGTCTTCATTTTTAAGGAGGATATCACTATAGTCACTGTCTACTTCTCCAGTTTGTCACAGCATAATAGTATCTTGGAGCAGGAAGGGGCTTTAGAAATCACCCAGTATGCAATTATACCCAGAGAGGTGGTGTGACTTTGCCCACAAGCCCATGGTCAGTTAATAGAAGACCTGGGCTTGAAAGCCAGGTGTCTTGACTCCATGTCCCAAGTTTCCTGAAGAGGGAAGAAGGGGGGTGATGGGGGAGAGTGCCAGATGTGTCTCTCAACACAGGCTATTCCAGATGTGGTCCACCCGCACATGGCCTTCCAGTTGTGCCTGAATAACACCAGATGTGATCTGAGGATTAAATGTGAAGGGATGGGAAAGTGCTCTGGAGCCTGTAAACTGTTAGCCTGTCTCCCAAATGTAAGGATGGTGTTAGTATTAATTTGTCTCCGCTGTATGGCCATAGGCAGCTCTTGGCCAACAGCAGTGTGAGTGCCTGGTACTGGTCATAAGAAGGCCTGAGTCACAGCGTGTGGCTGGCTCAGAACACAGTTTACTCACAGAAAACCAGGCAAAAGCAGATCAGTAACATCACTATGGCTACTGAAAGGCAGTGTTGTCAGAATGCCATGAAGACGGAAAGTTAAGTTGCCGTTATTAATTAACATGAGATAATGGCATTAAAAGATAAATCTTCAAGGTCAACCAAGGTTTATAGACATCAAAATCTCTGCACTTCTGCCCTGTCTTCTCCAAGCATCTCTTACGCTTTCCTGCCTGAGACTTTTGTTCTCCCTCCATGTGCTGGGGGTCTTACCCCCTTCCCTCTGCTTACCTAAAAGCCTCCGTCTCTCAGGGCAGGACAGGACAGAAGATCTCTCACTGAGCCTTCACCTGAATGAAGTGTGTGCTTGTGCCCACAATTCTACCGCACAGGTGACTTTCCTGTCTTATGCCAGGTCAGGGACCAGCCAGCACATTTTGTCCTGATGCAGGTGCAGCCAACTCCTCTTGTTGGCTTTAAGTTCTCAGAGTTAGTTCCATCTTTGTTTAGCATGTTCATTGTAATTACAGAGGGGGGGACCTCAGTTTTTGTATCAACTTTCAGCATTTTGTTTCTTCCTTAAATATCACAGTTATTTCATGTCAAAACTTCTCCCAAGTCTGTGTGAACATCACTAGTAGTTGTGCTGTCTGTGGCAGACAGTGAGACGGAACATGCTGATGTTGCAGCTGCTGCCATGTACTCGGCTGCTCCAGAAGGTTTTACATTTTTCAATGTAATGATAGAGTTTTCAGTTACTTACAGGATGTCATTATAAATACATATTTGCAATAGAACCAGCTCGATGTGCTTACTTTTCCATTAATAGAACACTCTGCACTTTTTGGAATGCATGTACCAACCTTTCCTTAAAGCTCAGCTGAAACTTTAACTCCCTGTTAGGCTTTCCAACCAATATCTTTCTCCTCTAATTTTCCTTAGTTGCTGTCTGCTCCACTCATTAAGGCCTGTAGACCCTCTCTTACTGTTTCTAACCGTTTATGTGTGCTTATATGCTCCTTGAAGGAAAGAAGATTCACCTACCCTTTCTTTTTCTACCTAATACAAACTACTCACCTCGCAAAACAATCAATAGTTCTTATTTGTATCTACATTGTGTAGCTTAGTGTTCATTGTTGCCGGAGTTTGTGAGGGCTGGGCGCCTAATACACAGTATCTCACCTCCCAGTTAAAGTGATGAACATTTAGAAAAATAAGACAAGGCGGTGAAGAGATAAGAGATGAGCTACTAAAGATGAAGTTGGAAGACACAACTCCGAACGAGGCGGTTGGGTGTCCTCATTGTCCACTGAGCTCAGTGGTGGTAGGTGGTACTCGGTGAGAGCTGCCTCCCGCAGATGGGGAGAAGGCTGACCCCACAGAGTGGTGGAGTAAGGATTTTCATGTAGACAGCTCACTCCCAAAGGAAGAGGGATAGAGGTATTAAACTTAATCGTATTCATTTCAAATCGACCAATCCGAAAATTAGTCTAGCTGCTTTGAGGCAGAATGGGTGAAGGGACAGAGAGGTCAGGAGCCTTATACTGATAAGTTCCGTCTGCATGGAAGGTCACATGAGAAGTGGGGAAGAACTGCTCCTCCTCAACAATTATTTTTAAATATTTAAAAATCTATCAAGTTTTGAACACACCTCATTCAAACTGAGGTAAATCCCAACACAATCTTCTGAAGTCATCCATCACTCATGAAACAACAAAAAGAAGAGTGATTTTATAACATCATAAAATGCTCATGTTACTAAGGATTTGATATGGTTTGGCTGTGTCCCCACCCAAATCTCATCTTGAATTGTAGCTCCCATAATCCCCACATCATGGGAGGGACCTGGTGGGGGGTAATTGAATCATGGGAGTGGATTTTTCCCATGCTGTTCTCATGATAGTGAATAAGTCTCAGGAGAGCTAATGGTTTTACAAAAGGGAGTTCCCCTGCACACACCCTCTTACCTTCTGCCATGTGAGAAGTCCCTTTGCTCTTCCTTCATTTTCCACCATGATTGTGAGGCCTCCCCAGCCGTGTGGAACTGTGAGTCCATTAAATTTCTTTCCTTTATAAATTAACCAGTCCTGGGTATGTCTTTATTAGCAGCATGAGAACGGACTAATACAGGAGCAATACACCAATACTTTGTAATCTGTTCACTGGGCTCAATCCTTTCTTTCCTTAAGGCTGCATAAATATGACCTACCTATAATTCACCCCCACCTCTCCAGAGACTGGAGGAACTGCCTAAGTATGAATAAGGCCTGTTCATCTCACAGAGACTGGCAAGAAGGATGATATCTGTCTAAGGGGTTAATTAGGCCAATTCAGGGAACAAATTCAAACCCATGCCCAGGATTTTTTAGGATAAGGGAGCCACTTAAGTTTATAAGGTAGTAGGCTAATGTTTATAACTTAGTACTTGATACTTTCCTCTTCTTCCTCCTCTTCTTCCTCCTCTTCTTCCTCCTCTTCTTCCTCTTCTTCTTCTTCTTCTTCTTCTTCTTCTTCTTCCTTCCTCCTCCTCCTCCTCCTCCTCCTCCTCCTCCTCCTCCTCCTCTTCCTCTTCTTCTTCTTCTTCTTCTTCTCTTCTTCTTCTTCTTCTTCTTCTTCTTCTTCTTCTTCTTCTTCTTCTTCTTCTTCTTCGAGACTGTGTTTTGCTATGTTGGCCAGGCTGGAGTGCATTCGTGCCATCATAGCTCACTGCAGCCTCAAACTCCGGGGCTCAAGTGATCCTCCCGTCTCAGCCTCCTAGGTAACTGGAATCACAGGCATGCACCACTACACCCAGATAATTTTTTATTTTTTGTAGAGACAAGGTCTCCTATATTGCCCAGGATGGTCTCAAACTCCTGAGCTCAAGAGATCCTCCTTCTTCAGCCTCCCAAGGTGCCACCACACTGGCCTCTTATTCCTAATAGTTCCAAGAGTAAGCTTAGAGTTTCGAAAATAATGCTAACAGGATGTGTCCTGTGGTGATAACCTTTGTGGATAAACAGTGAAATTTCCCAATAAGTAGGTGTTGATTTCAAAGAGTGGAGTAATAAAAAAGGGCATTATATCTTGGAAAGAAAAGTAGAACTGGGGGTAGACAGGACTCTGCTTATGAAGCCTTAACTTTGGGGATTTTTTGATTATGGAAATATTAAGTGGATGGTCAACTTTTTTCCCCACAATATATCAGAATTCTCTTTGGTTTCGCCTTGTACTTAAGAATAGTCAGCTATGGGAGCCGTGGCTTATGGAGCAGACATGGCCAAGTCCAAGAACCACACCACACACAACCAGTCCCGAAAATGGCATAGAAATGGCATCAAGAAACCCCAATCACAAAGAAACCCCAATCACTAATCTCTAAAGGGAGTGGACCCCAAGTTCCTGAGGAGCATGCACTTTGCCAAGAAGCACAACAAGAAAGGCCTAAAGAAGATGCAGGCTAACAATACCAAGGCCGTGAGTGTACGTGCTGAGGCCATCAAGGCCCTGGTAAAGCCCAAGGAGGTTAAGCCCAAGATCCCAAAGGGTATCTGCCACAAGCTCGATCGACTTGCCTACACTGCCCACCCCAAGCTTAGGAAGCGTGCTCGTGCCCGCATTGCCAAGGGGCTCAGGCTGTGCCCGCCAAAGGCCAAGGATCAAACCAAGGCCCAGCCTGCAGCTCCAGCTTCAGTTCCAGCTCAGGCTCCCAAAGGTGCCCATGGCCCTATAAAGGCTTCAGAGTAGAGATCTCCGTCTGCCAACGTGAGGACAGAAGGACTGATGCGACCCCCCTGGGCTGCCGTCTGCATGGGGCTGGTGTCTTCCTGTGCTGTTTGTACAAATAAACCTGAAGCAGGAAAAAAAGAAAGAAAACAAGAATAGTCAGCTACATGTGTATAACTTTGTGAGATGGCAGTAAAGAGGGTAATGGCAGAACAGTCAATGATAGTGAGGCTTATCCCGTGCTCATTCACCACCTCCTTGACCATCTCCTACTCCACAGAAGCCTTTGAAGATGTGGCAGTGCCACACCAAGGAAGAGAGGGGGAATCTATGTATCTCAGATGAGTGGTAATTAGTGATGCCTCAGAAACAAACATGAACTAAATTGCATAGGGAAGTGATTCTTAATGGGGAGAGAAATGTGGCCTTTAAGTTATTTATGGAAAAGGCACAACTGTCGTAACAATACAATCATCTATTTCCTTGCACACCATAGAAGGAGCCATTTCATTACATTTGCATATGTTTTATAAACAAACGTGGATACTAACCATCAGCCAAGTAAGGGATGCTCAGCGATTCTTTCATCAAAACATATTGTGGAGTTGCTTCCTTTTCCTAATTTGTTTCTATGAATAATCTGTAGAGTTGTGCAACATGCACATGACACATGGAAATCAGAGTTATGACTTTTATGTAGACCACATTGTTTTTTTGCCTGTAAATTGCCTCCAAATGGCTTGAAAGAAATATTGCTTTGTAGTTTAATTCAACCAAGAAGGGCTACCTGAAAGCATTTACACCTAATATTCAGTAGAGCCTATTTCAGTGATCCTCCATCACGCCATGGAGACAGGCTCTATCAGTTAGGGTTTCTGCCTAAGGAACACTCCCACTCGGGTATAAGAGAGTTTAGAAGTCTTGTGCTGAAAAGGTACAGGAAGAAAATACAAAAGCCAACTGATTGGAAGAAATCTGCAGCATCCTAAAAGTCACTGTAATTAAAACACAGAAGTTTGTAATTATTCTGCAGGAAAACAACACACTAAGAAAGGCACAAAAATACGAATGTGGTTTCCCAAGGCCTTACTACATTAATTCAAATTGACTTGGGCAGATATGAAATCCTCAGATGGGCTGAAAACTAGTTGGAAGGCTTAAAACAAAAGAAAATACAATATAATTAGGTGGAAAGAGCAACCGATTTGGAGTCACTGGAATATGGTCAGTTCTGCCATTGACTAACTGACTGACCTTTGGCAATTCATGGAACTTCTCTGTGACTCAAATTTTAAATTGGAAAACAGGATATTATTACTTAACCTTGGGTTAAAAGAATGTGTGCAAAGGTTATTTTGTTTTCAAAGGCTATTCCCTTCCACACCTCTTTCCTACCTCTGCACAGTGACAGACAACCCCCACCTCACTTCTCCACCAGGAACCTGCTTCGTTTTCCTTTTTATATTCGAATTATTACTTATAAGCTTCCTGGTTTACAAATGTTGTTTTTTATGTTTCCTAAAGTCAGCATTCAATATGGTATTTTATTTATTTTTAAACTATAAATAGGCATTTTAAAGATTTAGATGACCTTTTCTATAAAATCATATTTTTTCTCTTTAGTTTTAAATAGTTTTAAATTTTTTAGTTTTTGATTTTTTGACTTTTTTACATATATTTTTAAGTTTTGTATTTTTAATTATTATGGGTATAGAATAGATGTGTGTATTTATGGGGTACATGTGATGTTTTCATATAGACACACTATGTGTAATAATCACATCAGGGTAATTGGGGTCTCCATCACCTCAAGCATTTAGCGTTTGTGGTAGGAACATTGTAATTCTACTCTTTTAGTTATTTTAAAATATACAATAAATTATTATTATTGACTGTAGTCACCCTGTTTTTAATCTTTTTTTAATTGATAAGTAATAACTATATAAGGGATTCAATGCTATATTTTCACACATGCTTACATTGTGGAATGACTAAGTCAAGCTAATTACTGAATCCGTCATTTCACATGCTTATTTTTTGCAATGAAAACATTTAAATCCTACTCCTTTAGTAATTTTGAAATATAGTGTGCCTATTATTTATCACAGTCACTATTCTGTGCAATAGATCACTAAAGCTTATGCCTCCTCTCTAACTGAAATTTTATACCCTTTGGTCAACATCTTCCCCATCCACTCCTCTTCCCAGCCTCTGGTAACCACCATTCTACTCTCTACTTCTTCAACATTATATTTTAAAATTAATCCATTAGTATATTTACGTTGAGTGTCTCTTCAAATTACACTTCAAATTAAGAAAAAAGTTTTCTTATTACCCTTTTCTCTTCAGTTACCATTGCACCTTCTCGGCTCTTACCATTAGCTAAAGTCAATTCACTGTTCAGATTCTTGACATACGTGAAGTGGTCGAACTCAAAGGGACTTGTTGAAGTACACTTTTGATGAAGTCAGTCACCTCTGTGATGACTTAGAGATATTTCTTCAATTCTTTGGGAATAATGTTTATGTGTATTAGAATCATCTGGAAAATAAAAATTTCTGAAGCTTCTTTAGGAGATTCTGATTCGAAAAGTTTAGGCAGAGAACCAGGAATCTGCATGATTAATAATCACCCAAGTAAGTAATTCTGATGCAGGTAACCCATAGTCCACACTTCTAGAAACTCTGTTAGAGGTTATTAAGCAATTCCAAAGGGAATCTGGAGTTTTTAAATGTTGTGATTTAAAAAGAAGTACTTTAGAGAGGGGAATATTAGCAAAATGATTATTTTATTTATTTATTTATTTATTTATTTATTTATTTGACAGAGTTTTGCTCTTGTTGCCCCAGCTGAAGTGCAATGGTGCAGTCTTGGCTCACTGCAACCTTCACCTCCCTCCTGGGTTCAAGTGATTCTCCTGCCTCAACCTCAACCTCCTGAATAGCTGGGATTACAGGCGCGTGCCACCACACCCAGGTAATATTTTATATTTTTATTAGAAATGGGGTTTCACCATGTTAGCCAGGCTGGTCTCAAACTCCTGACCTCAGGTGATCTGCCCGCCTCGGCCTCCCAAAGTGCTGGGATTACAAGCGTGAGTCACTGTGCCTGGCCAAATGATTTTTTTTATATTAAAAATTGTGATGGAAGCACGGACTTGAGCTGGGATGGTAGTTTGTTCACTTGATATCTGTGTGCCTCAGGGAAGTTAATTAGTCTTACTCTCCTAATACATACCATAATAACACCATTAGCCACTGGCGGAGGTGTGTAGGGATGAATGAGATAATATAGGTTAAAAACAAACAAAACTTTTAGCATGAAACAGAATAGAAATATTAATAATGACCCTTTTATTACTGACAATTTTAAAAACTGGATAATCAAACTAAATGAAGAAAAGCTAAGCCCAGATGTCACACATGCCTTTTCCATAAATTAGTATTTTCACTTATCTGAAGTATGAAGGACAGGCTTGTCAACACTCAGTGACATACCCAGGCCAGAGGCAAGTTAAGGTGCTAAGGTGTGGTTGAAAAGCAGTTATTTGGCTTTAACAGTAATTCAGTAAAACATGCATTTGATTTAGCATAAAACACTGCTACTAAGTGTAAATATAATGTAATAGCAAAACTATTTTTTATTGCACCAATTTCTTTTAAATAACTGTGGGGGAAAAAAAAAAGAAAAAGAAAAAAATACCAGTTACAAACTGGCTGGAAATGAGTTATGTGATTTTCCTATTATCTGGAAACAATTTTTTATTCTGTGCAAGATGTTGTAGGTAGGTTACAATTACACTGATTATAAATTTATTATGTCTGGATTTTGGAATTTATTGAAAGACAAACTGAGGCACGTGGCACCTTGTATCTTTCTCTCTCCCCTACCCCTTCAAATGTATATACTCACGCATGTTTGTAACATTCATACAGACTGAATGTATAACATCATATAACATACACTCTTTTTTTTTTTTTTTTTTTTTTTTTTTTGAGACGGAGTCTCGCTCTGTCGCCCAGGCTGGAGTGCAGTGGCCGGATCTCAGCTCACTGCAAGCTCTGCCTCCTGGGTTTGCGCCATTCTCCTGCCTCAGCCTCCTTAGTAGCTGGGACTACAGGCGCCCGCCACCTCGCCCGGCTAGTTTTTTTTTTGTATTTTTTAGTAGAGACGGGGTTTCACTGTGTTAGCCAGGATGGTCTCGATCTCCTGACTTTGTGATCTGCCCGTCTCGGCCTCCCAAAGTGCTGGGATTACAGGCTTGAGCCACCGCGCCCGGCCCACATACACTCTTAATGTATGTGCGTGTATACATGTGCACACCATTTTCAAATTAAGAAATTTTTTAAAAAGGGAAAAAGTTTTCAGTAAAATTTCCCAACAGAAAATGACTCAACGTAACCTTGGAAAATGCTTTTATATTAACCTGAAGGCAAAGGGTTGTATTCTCATCATCTTTGCAGCTCAGGTGATCTTGTGTAGTGCATGTAAACATTAGATTGAACAAATAATCGTTGCTGAGGTTGATGTGCTCTTTGAAACAACAACATTTAGGTAGGTCTCTTGAGATTCTGAAGGAATGGTAATGTAAAGAGGCCAGATGTTCTCCTGAGGTTTGCTTTATCTTTTCTAGTTATAAGATAGATTAGGTTATGCTATAATAATAGAAAACTCCCAGTTCTCAGTGACTTAACCCAAAAAGTGTTGATTTTTCAATTATAACCATTTGTGGATATAGGAGACCCTCTAAAGTAACTGTACTTCATGTGGTAACTCAGTGATGCTGTTTTGACCTTGTGTCTCCACAATCTCAACTAAAGGCCTCTTCCACTGTCACCCAAAGGGAGAAGACAGCTCTCGGCTGGAGGGTCTGGCAGCAATAGATAAACGCTTGGCTTGGCATGATACACATGACTCTGCCTGCAGCCCAGCAGTGCTCATAGCATTGCTCCACCTACCTGCTATGGAGTAGGGAAATAGGATCAATCTTTCCTTTTGTCTCAGAAGCAGAGATCTCATATTGTTATGAAATTCATAACAGTATCATAAGCCTTAAAGATGGAGAAATCATAAAAAATGAATTGATGAAGAAACTCCTTAGTAATAATAAATGTAACATCAGATCTTAGATGTTGATTATAGAGGGGAATTCTGAATTTGAAAACATTTTATTTAACTTAACCAAAGCTTACTTTAAAATCAATGGGAACTTACTTTTAAACAACTTTTAAATGCCATGTATCTAATATTTTAATGCAATCTATCTTTCCTTTGTCAATTATAGCTGAATAAAGAATTCTAAATAATTATAGAAACTGTGATCATGGCATGTTCAATGGAAAGCTGATTAGAATGTATTGTTCTGAGCTAAATATTCATTTTATTGCTAAATATATCGTATTCAACAAACGGGAGTTTGATAAAAGCAAATTTTCCTTCCTTGGACCACTTACACTTTTTTCTTGGAATTCTTAGAAAAATATTATAATGTAATGTAATTATAATGTAAACTCATGTAGGCAAAAGCTTTGGTTTCTGGTCATTGCAAAATATCTATAAAAGAGCGATATGGTTTGGTTGTGTCCCCACCCAAATCTCATCTTGAATTGTAGCTCCCATAATTCCCACATGTTGAGGGAGGGACCCTGTGGGAAGTCTTTTCTGTGCTATTCTTGTGATAGTGAATAAGTCTCTTGAGATCTGATGGGTTTATACAGGGGAGTTCCCCAGCACACACTTTCCTGCCCGCTGCCATGTGAGAGGTTCCGCTGCTCTTCCTTTGTCCCCAGCCATATGGAACTGTGAGTCTACTAAACCTTTTTCTTAATAAGTTACTCAGTCTTCAGGTATGAAGGGTTACCAGAATTGAGTTGATTCCCTGAAACTTCTTTAGAACAGCTTTTTTTTTTTTTTCCTGGGACTTTTCAACACCAGATTCCAGATAGATTAAAAAACTGATCAATCCCAAACTTGGTATATAAAGTTGACACAAATAATTTAGAACTAAATTGTTAACATTTATTTACCATATTTAGTTTCCTCTGCAGTCAGAAAAGTATGATTAAACTTATTGCTTCAGCCATTGGAATTGGCTAGAGATCCTTGAAGAAGAAAAAATTTTATGAATTTAAAAGAAATAGAAGCCAAGCTTAATTTTAACCTTTCTTCACAGTCTTTAATCATATAATCAATCTTCTTGTTTGGATGTCATTTAGGATAGGGTGAAATACCATCTGCTATGGAAAAGCTCAAATGCAGTATTTTCTGGATGTGCTGGACTAGGTAAAGTCTTCAATTCCCCTCCAGACCTAGGATTTGATGTGTAGACAGAATGTGCAATTTTGCAATCTGCTGAGCCAGAAGAGGATTTAATATTACATCCAGAACTGTACTCAAATTGTCAAAAAATGTTCAATAAAATAACTGCAAATCATACTCAGTTAAACTAGCTGGCAAAGGTAGCATGACAAAATTGAGAAATAATGCATATGGGACATAGTGATATTTACATGTTTTCAGGGCTTACGCCTTGGGTGGCTATTTACAAGACAGCAGTTTCTACCCTTCCCTTCCACTTCAGGTTTGATACGAGGCCAAGTACTCAATCTGACTTCATATGACTGTGGTCTAGTGCAGATTAGTATTTGTCACCACTCTTCATAGCAGACAGGAATTCAGCAGACTGGGGAAGAAGGAAAAGGAGGACGGGGAAGAAACTAAGGGACTAAGTCTGTTGAAGGTAAACATGCCTGTGATCTGCTGCCTGAGATAATCACAACAGTGAAACATGAAGGCTGCATGCCAGCCAGATGCTCACAGTTTAACAATTTTTAGATAACCACTGAAGGAAAGAGCATCTTAGGATTCTCAACATACTTGCTGCCACCAAAAAAAAAAAAAAAAGGTCATGCAATAAAGCATTATTTTATGCACCCTCTCTGAAAATGTTTTGCAGAATTCTAAGCTTCTTACTTAGAAGATAACAGAGCATCTCGCTGGAAGGTGATAGATCATAAACACTCTTTAAATAAAGCATATGGTTTAACAGAAAACTATCAATCAGAGCAAATGAATCAGTATAACATATATATATTTGTATAATATATATATAACAGTATAACAAATATGGATACATATATATATTGAGATGGAGTCTGGCTCTGTAGCCAGGCTGGAGTGCAATGGCGCGATCTCAGCTCACTGCACCCTCCGCCTCCTGGGTTCAAGTGATTCTCCTACCTCGGCCTCCTGAGTAGTTGGGATTACAGGCGGACCACCACGTCCAGCTAAGTTTTGTATTTTTAGTAGAGATGGGGTTTCACCATGTTGGCCAGGATGGTCTCGATCTCTTGACCTCGTGGTCCACCTGCCTCAGCCTCCCAAAGTGCTGGGATTACAGGTGTGAGCCACTGTGCTCAGCCTAAATATATTTTTAAAAGCCAAAAAATAATATATCATCGATCCTAAACATATTAACAAAAATAATGACAAATTTAAAAGTAAGGATGACATAAAAAGCAACTATTTCTTTATGAATACAGAACATAAACTCTTAACTACGGGCCAGACACGGTTTTAATTGCTTTTTATGTATTAACACTCAAACAATCTTATGAAGTTCCTTCTATCGTCTTCTTTCTAAAACTGAGGAAACTGAGGCACTGGGGAGCTTATACATTAAGCTGGTAGATGATAGCCTTGAGACTTGAACCAGGGAGGCTGGCTCCATGCTTACTATGGTAAGTTATGAAAGGGAGGAACACAAATCTCTTAGTTTTGCAATGGGAACAGTACTCATTTATGTATTTCCAAATAATATGTGATGTGGTTTCTCATGTTGATATCATGGATGGGCTGTAGCAGTTTCAATGAACAGGTAAAATTCGACGAAAGAAGCTGGTAGTTTTTGGTTTTGTGTTATGTTCTTTGAATAAAATTTAGGACAGAATGAAATTACTTATTCACTCTTCCAATTTTCTTGTTTGAAACTGTTAAGATTATAATGCTCATTATGCCACTGACTTACTGATTTGGACTGATGATTTTAAGAATCGATTAGAGCTTTGGGGAAGATTAATCTTCTGGAAGAATCTTTATTGTTACATTATATTAGCTAATTACAGTTGATTCCTTGATTTTATATTTCAGCCAGGCCTTTTTTTACATTACGCTAATGTAACTCCAGGTTAAGTCCCTGTATTGAAGTAGGATTGATTTTCTTGAGCTGTGGAACATAAGTCTTTTCCCACTAGGTAAACAGTAGCAATTAAATGAAATTTGGCATAGAAGGGAAAGGATTTTCCCGCGGTTTTGTCCCACCAGCATACAAAAGTTCTGACACTCCACAAGCCACAGGGCTTAGTGCAACTTTGGTGATATACCATTCAGCATAATCTGGTTGCCAAAAAGCTGTGCCTGGAGCTTGTACTAAGAAAGATCATTAGCATCCTTTGGTGGGAGATATATTACAAAATGAATCCAAACAGAATGGGTGGCTAAATTTTAAAAAGTAGGTGAATGTTACTCGCAAAAGGCAATACCTGCCCTTGTGAAAAGTGTGGATATCAGTCAGACCTGGTATGGAACTGGCAGTGATCATTGGTAAGTTAATTAGCCTCTGTAAGCATTGCTTTCTTCTTCTTTAACAGGAGGCATCTACCTCATAGAACTGTTCAAGGCACTCACTAGTTGTAATATGCCTAGCACAATACATGGCATAATGCAAGCTCAGTAATTTTTTTTAAATGAAAAGCTACTTCTCAACAAATTCAATCACTGGCAAGGGAATCTTTATATTTGCATTTTCCAAGAGTAGCCACTAGTCACATGTAACTATATAAATTTAAATAAAATAAAATTAGTTGGTGTCCTCTGTCACACTAGCCACATTTCAAGTGTTCAGTAACTACATGTAGCTAGGAGCTAGCAAACTGGGCTGTGCATATGTAGAGTTCCTATCATCTCAGAAAGTTTTATCAGGTAACATTGCCAAATGATTGACAACGAAGATATCCAATTACAGTATAATTTTTCTTTCTTATGAAGTGTACTAAGATATAGGCACTCTTTATTCTATAAAAAGTATGTAAAAATACCTCTAGCACAAAATGTAAAACTAAAGACTATCTCAGACCTTTATTCCCATCCCTTCCCCTTGTATTGGCTTACTTAAATTATTTCATGGAAATGGAATGGTTCCAGCCTTGTGATCCCATGTTCTGCTGGTGAGCCTATCAAATTCACCTATGTCATAAAGAAGCATGGCATGGCCCCCTGACAGCTTGTTGAAGCAGGATTGCCTGAGGTTACCTGACACAGTCCACCTCTCAAGTACTCCTATTACTCAGCTGAACATATAATAATTAGAATAGCTCTTCAAAATAGGACATGCTGGAACTGTTACCTAAGCTAAGTGGTTTTAGGCAATAAAATGGCCTTTTCCTTTCCCACTGCTCCTATTTAAGATTTCTTGGATTTTGCAATTTTCCCTCCCTCATGACCCCATTGCCATAAAAGCTTCCTATCTGCTATTTCTTGGTCAGTGTTTGCCATGAAGACAGAACTGGGAACACCATACAGCAAGGAGAAGAGACAAGAATAAACTTTTCATGGCCAGTGAGGCTAATTACATGTTGGGCCTTCATGCCCTGCTGGGCTTTTCCTTAACTACCCTGTACCAAGGTCCTATTTGCTTGACACTCCAACTCAGTCAGAGAATGTCAAGAATAGCCTGAAGCTGCATATTCTTTTGCAGTATATACAATTCTGTATGAAAAGATTCACCAAAAGGTAATGGGACCAGAGAGGAAAAGACAACAGGAAGGGGTCCTTTTTTACTCCCAGATTTCTCACCATCACAAACGGAACTCTTAATCAAAACTGAAAGAGAGTGTGGATATTTATAACACTGAATTCTGTTGAAAAGTAAACTTTCAAGGAGAGAGACTTCCGTTTGAGAGTAACTAACAGTAGAGGAGAAAGAAGAAGGCAGGTCAAACTTTAAGTCATACAGAAGAAAAGGGGAAGAAAAAGAAGCCAGCTGACTCTCAAGAGGTTACATACATATCAATGGAGGTTTGCATGTCTCTTAACTATTTATTCATTTACTTTCTCCCTTTCTTCAACTCATTTGAACTGTTACCATCTGCAGACTTGATTCTGTTAGCATCCCTGCCCTAGTGACACACATCACAACAAATGTCTTACATCTATTCCTACAATATAGTATGTTCCTGGAATCAGAATGAATTGAATGGAGACAATGAATACATTTTCCCACAAAGATATTGCATTTATGATTCAATAAATTTAGGTTTTAGGAGATCATTGGTTATAATACAGAATACTTGGGGGCAAGAATGGAAGCAAGTACTCTTTTAAGAGGCTATTTCAAAAGTCTAGGCTAGAGATCATAAAGACTGGTTTGGAAGGTGGTGGTCAGAATGAATGGAAAAAGACAGATGGATTCAGGATATATTTTGGAGTAGAGCTGACAGGACTGAGTTTGGTGTAGGGAATGGGGAGGGGAAGCAGGGAGGGATGATGCTGACATTCATTGAGATGAGGAATATTAGAAAAGACACACATCAGAAAAGAATGTGGGTGGCAGAGGTGGAGTGAGGATGAAGAATACTGTTTTTGATATTTTAAGTACCACATCTAAGTGGCAATATTAAGTAGGCAGCTGAATCTTGGACTCTGGACTTAAGAAGAAAGAAATGGGCTGGAGCTATAAATGTGGTGGTCTTTAGCATATGGAGATTATTTAAAGCCATGGAATCAGTTGAGGTCACATAGAAAAAGGGAATAAAAAAATAATGAGGGTACCATCCTTGTTACCTTTGAGGTTAGTGTCTAAATAACACTGCATTATGAATTTTATAGAAGTTTAGGTTTCTTTGTGGACTACTTAATACGTATAATTGAGAATATGCATCTAAAATTCTAAGGAATAGGCATAAAACACATATTTCTGAACACAAGTATTCTTCCTGTGGGGAAATGCCAGTATATCAAAGGATTTATATTAAGTAGAATCACTGTTGCACTTTGAATTCATTCATATAGAAGTGAATACATCCTACTCTTCAATGACCGTAGCTGGTTATCTGGATTGCTTGGAACCATATAGACCAGAGTTTTCTAAAAATCTTATTTGATATTTCTACCTAGTTTACCTCATTTTCTACAACTACAACCAACTGACATGGAGTATAGAAGTTTTTTCCTGCTTTATGAGAAAAAAAGAGAAAACTGTAAGAAAAACAGAATGTATTGTTGCTTATTTTTATCTATAAAAAGCCCAGAATCATAAAAACATATTAGTTTGCCTATAAAATTACAACATATAATGAATTTTAAAGAATAGCTCACTGAGACAATAAGCATAAACTTACTAATTTAATCACTAAGTGTTCAACATTTTTGTAGAGTTGAAGTAAACATTTACATTTGGCAGTTAATCAAGCAAAAGACCAAAAAATATTACAGGAAAAATGTTTCAAAAAATGTAGTGCTGTTTAGTGGTTGTAACAATTTCAGAAAAAAGTACCTCAATAAAAGGGACAAAACTCAAAATTCATTACATACATATCATGCCACAAGAAATCTTCCATTATCTGTTTCAGTATCTGAGCTGTGTTGAAGTCAGCAATTTGTACACTCTGTGGCTTCATTTTTTTTTTTTTCTTTTTAAATCAGCTACCAGACTTCTGAGAACCGAATGTTTGCCAGGACTGAGTCAAATTTTCCTACCTTTTGAGTAAGTTTGTTTCTTGATTTCTGTGTATTTCTCAAAACAAGGCCAATTTGTATCACAATCCAGAGTCAGAGATGAATTGAAAAAGACTGTCAGATATTCTTGGCATCGTTATCACCAGGACTCACACACAATGCTCTGGACATTCCCTCATCTGACCCAATCTTAAGCACCTCTCCTCTCCTTACACATAACTTCTACTGGGCCCTCTGAATCTTCTACTCTTGATCACAAAACTTCATGCACTCAGTCTGTCCTCTAAACGTTGTTGCTCCCTATGTGCTGCAACTCGAAACTGATGGACCGGTGGGTTTAACACTATTCTAGAGTTCTCTCAAGCAGAGGCTGTTTACTCTTGTAGCTGGGCCCTTCTCAGCACCATATGAAATGATTTCACGTATAATTTCCCGTATGTTCTTCCCTACTTAGATTTAGAGGATCTTCTAAATTTGGGTAGCACATTTCAATCAATGTCATTTAGTCATTTGAGTAGCACTGGAAATGCAGAGTACATTTTAGAGTTTTCAGAAATTTTCTTGATTTATATAGAAGGTAGGTTTTACTGTTTTATGAGGGTTAATTTTCTTACAGGATCTCATTCAGAAACACAGCAACTTTAGCTAAATCTTTTAAGCCAGTAGTCAGAATCTATTAGCTGGGAATTAGTTGGTTAATTACATTCCAGGTGCAATAATTGTTTCATTGATTGATTCAATTATTTATTAACTCAATTACTACAGGATAGGCACTATGAAATGCATTGATGTAACAAAAAAAAAAACCGATGTGGTCTCTCTGCTTAGGAGGAGGCAGACATAAATGAAAACATAAATTATTAATTATAAATAACAATTAAAACATTATTTAATTACATAAGTACCCTACAGGAAAAGTTCAATATATAGTGACTCTGGGAACGGGGACAATTTAAGGGGAAGCAACTTGTTGAGAATGAGTGCTTGGGAAGGTGGGGATAAGAAAACAAAACCAGATCAAAGAAAATTCTACCTGCTCTTTCCCTTCTACTTATATATACCAATGATTGGTGAGCAAGTAGCTCGTGCATTGTGGGGGACTGGGTCTGTTAAAAATGTGTTTATCAGTGAAATTCAGAGAACAGTTTTAGTTTTGCCTGGCTTAAAAAAAAACCCTGGAAGTCACAACTGTGGGCTCTCATAAATAGTGATAACTTCCACTTACTATGATGCTGATGGTGATGCCTCCAAGTAAGGAGCCTGTGGATTCAGAACACATTGGCTTTCTGCCTCTTGTTAGTGGAGTCTTTGGAGATACAGCAGAGTTGTTTACTGGTATGTAACCAGAAGACTAGAGGCAAAGTGCTTTGATGCAAGTCTCCTTTTCTCTTGGAGTTTTATAAATATTTTCCAGGCTTATACATACATGTTTTACTTATTCAGATGTATTGCTCTTTTAAATATAGAGAACATTTCCTGATTCCATTCAGTTTAATTGTCAGATAAAAAAAGAAGTTATAATAATAGATAACTGACTCACTGAAGAGTAACACCAATCATAGGGACATTGTTCTGGTTTTGATTTCAAAGCAATCACTGAGTAAGCCTACTTTGAAATGGAACGTGAGTCAGCATTCAGCAAAGCGGAGTTTAAACCTCTCCTCAAGATTCTGAGTGACAGAAAGCTTTTAAATAGGGCACTGTTTGTTCATAGTTTTGGGTATCTGTGATTTACTTGGCTTTGTTAGACAATAGAGGCTTTGGTTCAGTTATATTTTTAACATTCCTTAAAATAAATCAAAGAGTGTTCCCATTTTGGATGTGGATTGGTATGGTAGAGGAAATGAGGAACTAACAAGTGCCAAGTATCCAGGGATTACTTGCTGGGATCTGTGCTTGACTGCCTGGGTTAATATTTTTCTGGTTGCACATAATAGAAACTGGCTCTGGCTAGCTTAAGGGAAAAAAGTGGTGCTAACATATTGGAAGAATATTCTGGTATCTCACAGAATCTGAGACTCAGGAAAAAAGGGTTGGGGTAACCTCTAACCTCAGAAATAGGGGTCCATGTCTGTCTCCCTATGGTAAGGAAGTTGAAGTGATGTCACCATAAGATTTTTCATAGGAGCCCCATGTGGGGTCAGGTCTTCACGTGCGGGTCGGTCAGTCAAGGTTAGAGGGGCAGAATGCTATGCTTTAGCCACTTGTTTGTAGGTACCCACACCTGTATTTTGTGATTAATTTCTAGAGAAAGGGAAATTATTATAAATTGGAGGCTATAGCAGCAAGCACTATATGGGGTATTTTACAAGATTAATTTTTTAAATAGCCTATAAAAATCACTTTCTATCTCACAAATGAGAAAACTGAGACTCAAATTGGTTAGACAGCTTGTCTAAGGATCTACAATTAAAATTTAGCAGGGCTAGAAGGCCAAGCATGTCTATAAGGAAGGCTAATCTTGTTCTTAAAATATTTGAGTAGTGTGATAAAACTACTTACGATAGAAAATTTCAACTTGAGAAAGAAAAATTGTAAAAAAAAATATATATATTTTAAAGAAATTAAAAAAACAAAAAGTAACAACCAAATAAGTTTGGGAGCTCTTTTTATTACACTGAGAAATCTCAAAAAAGTACAAAGCCCAAGAAAGTAGATGCATTTCAGAAAATAAGATAAAACATTTGCATACATACATATTAATGACATTTAGTTTTGAATTAAAAATATTCATGATTTTACATTGACGTATACTGCCTGTGAATTAAATACATTCTGAAATACTGGGAAAAAATTTCATATATCCTGTACTTGAACCTGAATTCCTAAAAATAGGGATTAAGTTCACAATTTGATTTGCAGACTAATGGTTTCATTGATTCAAAGTGCCTTTAAAGAGCAGAAATAGGAAACAGGCATATATCACACACACTCCTTTAAGTGATATATCAGATCAAAGCTGAATTAATATAATAATCTTTAGTGCTTTTAATTGTATTGTTTGTTTTCAGTAGACCAATGAAAATACATAGATCCAACTGCAGAAAAGAGGTTAGGTAATGCCGGAATGATTCTCTATCATATTAGTGTTTTATTTCCAATTATACAGATAAACAGGTGATGTTGAAATCCATGCTATTTCTATCCTCAAGATAAGATAAATGTATGATTACATTCTAGCATCTCATCAAGAGTCATCATGAAACAATAATATATTTACTACTTTTGCAAAATAATATATAATAGACTACCACAGGCTATAAAGTTTACTTAATTAATTTTGATAATGTGGCACTTTACAATGGCTTTTGGGTCGTATCATACTCTGTTGCTGCTACTACTACTACTACTAAAATAAAAGTAAATGTAAAGAAGAAACCAAAAGAAAATAAATTAGATCATTTGATAATTCTAAATATTGTTTTGGTTTATCCTTGAACTGGAAATCAATTCTACATGATTCGGAAAGAAAACAAACACATCTTTATAATTCAGAGCATGTATTTTGAAGGTGTAATATGATGTATCCAATGCCAGTGTGGGTTTGCTTGTTGTGTTCTTTTTATTCAATGTCAACTGGTTCCGTGGCTATTAAAGCACTTAACTGTTTCTGTGCACAGGAGAGGAACAGTTCCAAACTGGACAGGCTTCTTTGGCGGATAACTTGATCGAGCTGTTTAATTTTTTAAAGAGAGAGAGAAAGAGAAAAAAAAATATTAGTTGAAGGATAAAGAATATTATGTCACTGAAGCCCACTAGAAAAAACTTTCTAGATGAGACAATTTAGGAAATCAAATAGTACTTTAAACTGAATGACAGTATAGTCACTCTTTCTGGCCTAAATCATCTAAGATGAGATGATAAAATCATTATGGTTTTATAACTGATGTTGTTATTCAGTTATTAGAGAAATACCATACATTTGATCAGAATGCTTTCAGAAAACATAAAAAAGTATTAAAATTCCAGTTCTTAATGTATATATGCAACCAAACATCCACAAATATATTACAGATGCAAGTAATAAAATAAATACATAGTACAGAAACACAGCATAATCACATCATGCATAGGGTTTAGTGGAACAAATAAACCCTGTGGAGGAGATAAACAATTTGCTGAAATTAGAGAAAGTTCTGGGGAAAAGTATGCTTCAAAAAACATTTGAGGCCAGGTGCAGAGGCTCACACCTGTAATCCTAGCACTTTGGGAGGCTGAAGTGGGAGGCTCATTTGAAGTCAGGAGTTTCAGACCAGCTTGGCCAACATGGTGAAACCCTGTCTCTACTAAAAATAAAACAATTAGCTGTGCATGGTGGTGCAAACCTGTAATCTCAGCTACTTAGGAGGTGGAGGCAAAAGAATTTCTTGAACCCAGGAGACAGAGGTTGCAGTGACCCAAGATTGTGCCCCTGAACTCCAGCCTGGGTGACAGAGTGAGACTCTGCTTAAAAAAAAAAAAAAAAAAAAAAAAAAAATATATATATATATATATATATATATATATATATATATATATTTGATATTGTTGAAACTATTTTTGTTCTTGTCCCTCGGCTAAGGTAGAGGTGTTTTATTAGATGTTTTACTATTTCAATAGCGAACTCGTATAGTAAACGAAACAAGAGGGTTAGTAAGGGAAATCATTTGGATTATATATAATAAAGAACTCTCTGGATGGTAAAGATTATTGAATACAAGAAGAAAAACTTCAAACTTTTTGGCCCTAAAAAATTTGGCCATGGGGTGAAAATAACAAAACTAGGAAAACACATTCCCTATAGGTTACAGAACAATGGAGGAATTAAAAGACAAATAAATTCCATTTCATAATATACTTGTCATACTTATGAAAAAGTTGACATTCTTCTCACAAGTCCCTGCATCCCCCACAAAGACAAACCCAAACAATAATTCTCTATTAAATTATACTTCCACAATCTACTATACTCAAAATGGCTGAAAAACTGGATGATTAAAATACTGAAATATTCTAAGAATTAATCAAACAGAATCACTATATTTAGCAAAATGCTCCTGTAAAATAATTGAACTATACTGGATCCCTTCAATTCCAATATTCAGAGATTCTATTATATATACAGAAATAAGATATCTGATTATCATTTCTCCTCACAGTTTTTTTTCCTTCTTCCTTTACTGGATGATAACTTCAGGTGAATACATGCCTTATGCTTACAAGACTATTAAACAAAAGAGATCTTAGAACGTAAGTCCCAGGTATGCAGAAATCTTATCTGTCTTGCTAACTACTTTATCCCTAGCATCTAGAGTGGGGTCTGGCACATGTTAGACAAGCAGTAAATATTTGCTGATATTGAATGAATCAAGACACATAACCCCAATCATCAAGGCAATCTATTGGAAAATGACAGATGTACTTTTAATGCTAAGAACCAAAGCATACTAACCTAATCTAAAAGATATATGGGAGATTAAAGTCATAGTTTTAAAAGTTTCATTTTAATATATGTAAAACAGATTGAAATCTAAGTATTTCCAGCTTCTAAAATTATTTTGCACTTGGTCTAAATTAAACAGTACAGAAGAATACATCAATACTCAGTTCCAGTCCATTCTCCAGTGATTTCTGTCTACTTTTGGATGTTTTTAAGCATTTAAAGATGGGTTTTAAAAAATATGTAGTCCACATCTTACAATTCTTATAATTATTAAGTTTGAGAGGGTCCACACAATCACTTTATTACACTGTCATTACTGGAAGTTTTCCCTATCACATTTAAAAAAATTGCTTAACTGTATTTCATAATTTATTTGGTTACTCTCCCATTGACAGGCAGGCAAGTTTATTCTAACTTTTTGTTGTTTTTCAACTAATAACATTTACAACCTGAGTGCACACCCTTCAAAAGATGTTCAAGGTGTTGAAATCTGTCAGTGTCACATCTGCATATTGTAAATTGTGATACATATTGTCAAATTGCTTTCCAGAGAGTATATTATCAGTCCCAACTGCAGTGTTATGAGAGGATCAGTGTCTCCTGTTTTTGTTTTTACTTTTAAACAGTTGCATAGTTTTTATTTTATAGTTATAATATATGTAACGGACATTTTAATATTTTAAAGCATTCTATTCATAGACATTAAGATTGTTCACACTATTTGGCTATTATAATTAAGGCTGTAATGAACATCCTTCAACACAGACCTCTGTACGTGTGCTAGTACAGCCTGAGGAAATTGAGCCAAAGAATATGTAGTTTGCAATGCTACCTCTAATTATAAATCAGCTTTCCATATATACACGAACCTGTCTTTAGGCTCTCCATCCTGTTCCCTTGGACAATTCACCGATCTCTACACAAATGTAATGCATTTTAATTATTACGGCTTTATAATAAACCTTAATATATCATATATTGCCAATATAAAATATTTCAGAAGTATATAAATTAGTGGGCATTTGTAAGAAAACTGAGTTTAAGAAGGAAGTGACCAGACTGCAGATAGTCTCATACCTCTTTTATCATAGGCACAAAATATAAGCAGAACTCAGCGGTATATTATCTTGAGACATACAAGTAGGCAAAAACCCATTCCTTTTTAAGGCAAGTAAACAATGCAATAAAAACTGAACTGACGAGAGTTGTATTTGGAGGATGAAGTCTGGCAGGATGAGATACATAATTCCGTTCAGAGGGGGCTTCATGGGTGTTTGTTTTACTATTATGCTTCATAACTTGTGTACATGTAACATACGTGCTAGCTTTAACAATTCAAAATCTTTCACAAATCTCCCAGAACAATCAGGAGATACATTGAAAACAAATATGACTTAATATCTTAGAATTTTTAGAAGCTAGATAAATGAGAAACTTTTCTTTTGAGGGAATATGGCACAATTTCACATTGTGTAAAAAGCATTCAACCTCTGATGGCTGCTAAGTAACAATAATCTGAATTTGTGCATTCAAAATGAGTATTTCTGTAATGTTTTAAGAGGATATATATATATATATATATATGGACAAAAAAAGTTTGATAGATTTGTTTAAACATACCACACACTTCTCTTGCTTGTATTAGATGTCACTATGGAATTACTGACTATACGATGATAGGCATAAAGGTTTTGGTTTTAGGCAACTGCCAAGGCTCACTTCACATCTTTAACACTCCCTCCCCAGAACGCTCTGAAAGTAAGAATTCTTTAAATAAACAGGAGCAC
Organism: Macaca thibetana thibetana; assembly: GCF_024542745.1. NCBI lineage: Eukaryota > Metazoa > Chordata > Mammalia > Primates > Cercopithecidae > Macaca > Macaca thibetana. Next base: position 28,686,200 of record NC_065588.1, on the reverse strand, counting down.
AATACTTTAAGATGCAACAAGGCGATACTGATACTGTATGAGGAAGGAAATAGAGATTGGGCCATCACAAAGCTGAGCTTCCACTTTTGTGGGTCCTTCTTGGGTATGGTAAATAGATCATGGCTGTGGGATGGAACGCATATAACCTTTCTCTTACAAGGATGTTGAATTCTTCTCTTTGAAACAAATACATCAAACTGATGTTCTTGGCAAATTCCTGAATTTCAACAGTTACTGTTTTATTAGGCATGACCTTATTATCCTTTATTGAGGCAAGAAGAATTTCGGCAATACATTCAACTTTTTTGCTCCTTAAGGCATGGGACTTAGTTCTGTATTTGTGGCTTTCATTTCAAAGTGAATCAAAGATTTGTATTCTGTGACATAGTAATGAAAATTATGTCCAGAGTAGTGGTGGCAAATTTTTGATATGGGGTTTAAAATCTCTTCATAATAGTGTAGCTCTAACCGATTTCTCTTCCATTTTCTGTTGCTTTAATTTCTATTTAGCTCTTACAGATATCTGAAAAAATCTGGAAATTCTTGTTTCTGAAATAGACACCTAGGCTTCAGTTTGCTGGTATAACTGCTGAAAGCCTTTTAGAAACATACTACGTATTAAAATTTTTAATTTTATTAAGCTTGCGGGGGGAAATAGGATGTCTTTTTAACATTTCATGTATTAGATTTACCCTTCCATGAGTGTTTCATGCCATAGCAAAAGTAAAAGAAACATAAAACATCTCTTGACCTTAGCTTTTTATTTGCCAGTCATTAAAATGCAATACGATGGTGAATTCACATTGGTCTAAAGTGCAACATTCAAAGTCAATTACAAACACATCTGGCTTATTTTAATTGGACTGTTTATTAAGAAGACTATTCACATCCAGAAAGATCTGATTCATTGTTTTGAAATATATATGTGGGGGTGGTTCCAAGATGGCCGAATAGGAACAGCTCCAGTTTACAGCTCCCAGCGTGAGTGACACAGAAGATGGGTGATTTCTGCATTTCCAACTGAGGTACCGGGTTCATCTCACTGGGGCTTGTCGGACAGGGCTGCAGGACAGTGGGTGCAGTGCACCGAGTGTGAATCGAAGCAGGGCGAGGCATCGCCTCACCCGGGAAGCGCAAGGGATCAGGGAGCAAAGCTGTGACAGACGACACCTGGAAAATCGGGTCACTCCCACCCTAATACTGCACTTTTCCAATGGTCTTAGCAAATGACACACCAGGAGATTACATCCCGTGCCTGGCTTGGAGGGTCCCACGCCCACGGCACCTCGCTCACTGCTAGCACAGGAGTCTGAGATTGAACTGGAAGGTGGCAGTGAGGCTGGCGGAGGGGCGCCCCCCATTGCTGAGGCTTGAGCAGGTAAGGAAGCTCAAACTGGGTGGAGCCCACTGCAGCTCAAGGAGGCCTGCCTGCCTCTGTAGACTCCACCTCTGGGAGCAGGACATAGCCAAACAAAAGGCAGCAGAAACCTCTGCAGACATAAATGTCCCTGTCTGACAGCATTGAAGAGAGTAGTGGTTCTCCCAGCATGGAGTTGAGGCACCCTCCAGTAGAGGCAGACTGACACCACAAACGGCCAGGTACCCCTCTGAGACGAAACTTCCAGAGGAACAATCAGGCAGCAACATTTGCTGTTCAGCAATATTTGCTGCTCTGCAGCCTCCGCTGCTGATACCCAGGCAAACAGGGTCTGGAGTGGACCTCCAGCAAACTCCAAAAGACCTGCAGCTGAGGGTCTTGACTGTTAGAAGGAAAACTAACAGAGTGAAAGGACATCCACACCAAAACCCCATCTGTACGTCACCATCATCAAAGACCAAAGGTAGATAAAACTACAAAGATGGGGAACAAACAGAGCAGAAAAGCTGAAAATTCTAAAAATCAGAGCGCCTCTCCCCCTCCAAAGGAATGCAGTTCCTCACCAGCAACGGAACAATGCTGGACAGAGAATGACTTTGACAAGTTGAGAGAAGAAGGCTTCAGTCGATCAAACTTCTCAGAGCTAAAGGAGGAACTACGAACCCAGTGCAAAGAAACTAAAAACCTTGAAAAAAGAGTTGACGAATGGCTAACTAGAATAACCAGGGTAGACAAGTCCTTAAATGACCTGATGGAGCTGAAAACCATGGCATGAGAACTACATGACGAATGCACAAGCTTCAAGAGCTGATTCAATCAACTGGAAGAAAGGGTATCAGTGATTGAAAATCAAATGAATGAAATGAAACGAAAAGAGAAGGTTAGAAAAAAAAGAGTAAAAAGAAATAAACAAAGCCTCCAAGAAATATGGGACTATGTGAAAAGACCAAATCTACATCTGATTGGTGTACCTGAAAGTGACGGGGAGAATGGAACCAAGTTGGAAAACACTCTGCAGGATATCATCCAGGAGAACTTCCCCAACCTAGCAAGGCAGGCCAATATTCAAATTCAGAAAATACAGAGAACGCCACAAAGATACTCCTCGAGAAGAGCAACTCCAAGACACGTAATTGTCAGATTCACCAAAGTTGAAATGAAGGAAAAAATGTTAAGGGCAGCCAGAGAGAAAGGGCAGGTTACCCACAAAGGGAAGCCCATCAGACTAACAGTGGATCACTCGGCAGAAACTCTACAAGCCAGAAGAGAGTGGGGGCCAATGTTCGACATTCTTAAAAGAATTTTCAACCCAAAATTTCATATCCAGCCAAACTAATTTTCATAAGTGAAGGAGAAATAAAATCCTTTACAGACAAGCAAATGCTGAGAGATTTTGTCACCACCAGGCCTGCCTTACAAGAGACCGTGAAGGAAGAACTAAACATGGAAAGGAACAACCGGTACCAGCCACTACAAAAACATGCCAAAATGTAAAGACCATCGATGCTAGGAAGAAATTGCATCAACTAATGAGCAAAATAACCAGCTAATATCATAATGACAGGATCAAATTCACACATAACAATATTAACTTTAAATGTAAATGGGCGAAATGCCCCAATTAAAAGACACAGACTGGCAAATTGGATAAAGAGTCAAGATCCATCAGTGTGCTGTATTCAGGAGACCCATCTCATGTGGGCCCAAAATAAAGGGATGGAGGAAGATCTACCAAGCAAATGGAAAACAACAAAAAGGCAGGAGTTGCAATCCTGGTCTCTGATAAAACAGACTTTAAACCAACAAAGATCAAGAGACAAAGAAGGCCATTACATAATGGTAAAGGGATCAATTCAACAAGAAGAGCTAACCATCCTGAATATATATTCACCCAAAACAGGAGCACCCAGATTCATAAGGCAAGTCCTTAGAGACCTACAAAGAGACTTAGACTCCCATACAATAATAATGGGAGACTTTAACACCCCACTGTCAATATTAGACAGATCAATGAGACAGAAAGTTAACAAGGATATGTAGGAATTGAACTTAGCTCTGCACCAAGTGGACCTATAGACATCTACAGAACTCTCCACCCCAAATCAACAGAATATACATTCTTCTCAGCACCACATCACACTTATTCAAAAATTGACCACATAGTTTGAAGTAAAGCACTCTTCAGCAAATGTAAAAGAACAGAAATTATAACAAACTGTCTCTCAGATCACAGTGCAATCAAACTAGAACTCAGGATTAAGAAACTCACTCAAAACTGCTCAACTACATGGAAACTGAATAACCTGCTCTTGAATGACTACTGGGTACATAACGAAATGAAGGCAGAAATAAAGATGTTCTTTGAAACCAATGAGAACAAAGACATAACATACCAGAATCTCTGGGACACATTTAAAGCAGTGTGTAGAGGGAAATTTATAGCACTAAATGCCCACAGGAGAAAGCAGGAAAGATCTAAAATTGACACACTAATATCACTATTAAAATAACTAGAGAAGCAAGAGCAAACACATTTAAAAGCTAGCAGAAGGCAAGAAATAACTAAGATCAGAGCAGAACTGAAGAAGATAGAGACACAAAAATCCCTTCAAAAAATTCAATGAATCCAGGAGCTAGTTTTTTGAAAAGATCAACAAAATTGATAGACCGCTAGCAAGAATAATAAAGAAGAAAAGAAAGAAGAATCAAATAGACACATTAAAAAATGATAAAGGGGATATCACCACTGACCCCACATAAATACAAACTACCATTGGAGAATACGATAAACAACTCTACGCAAATAAACTAGAAAACCTAGAAGAAATGGATAAATTCCAGGACACATACATCCCCCAAGACTAAACCAGGAAGAAGTCGAATTTCTGAATAGACCAATAACAGACTCTGAAACTGAGGCAATAATTAGTAGCTTACCAACAAAAAACGTACAGGACCAGATGGATTCACAGCCGAATTCTACCAGAGGTACAAGGAGGAGCTAGTACTATTCCTTCTGAAACTATTCCAATCAATAGAAAAAGAGAGAAATCTCCCTAACTCATTTTATGAGGCCAGCATCATCCTGATACCAAAGCCTGGCAGAGACACAACAACAAAAAAAGAGAATTTTAGACCGATATCCCTGATGAACATCGATGTAAAAATCCTCAACAAAATACTGTCATACTGAATCCAGCAGCACATCAAAAAGCTTATCCACCATGATCAAGTGAGCTTCACCCCTGGGATGCAAGGCTGGTTCAACATACACAAATCAATAAACCTAATACAGCATATAAACAGAACCAAAGACAAAAACCACATGATTATCTCAATAGATGCAGAAAAGGCCTTTGACGAAATTCAACAGCCCTTCATGCTAAAATCTATCAATAAATTAGGTATTGATAGGACGTATCTCAAAATAATAAGAGCTACTTATGAAAAACCCACAGCCAATATCATACTGAATGGGCAAAAACTGGAAGCATTCCCTTTGAAAACTGGCACAAGACAGGGATGCTCTCTGTCTCCACTCCTATTCAACAGTGTTGGAAGTTCTGGCCAGGGCAATCAGGCAGGAGAAAGAAATAAAGGGTATTCAATTAGGAAAAGAGGAAGTCAAATTGTCCCTGTTTGCAGATGACATGATTGTGTATCTAGAAAACCCCATCATCCCAGCCCAAAGTCTCCTTAAGCTGATAAGCAACTTCAGCGAAGTCTCAGGATACAAAATCAATGTGCAAAAATCACAGGCATTCTTGTACACCAATAACCGGCAAATAGAGAGCCAAATCATGAGTGAACTCCAACTCACAATTGCTTCAAAGAGAATAAAAGACCTAGGAATCCAATTTACAAGAGATGTGAAGGACCCCTTCAAGGAGAACTACAAACCACTGCTAAAGGAAATCAAAGAGGACACAAACAAATGGAAGAATATTCCATGCTCATGGATACGAAGAATCAATATCATGAAAATGGCCACATTGCCCAAGGTAATTTACAGATTCAATGCCATCCCCATCAAGCTACCAATGACTTTCTTCACCAAATTGGAAAAAACTACTTTAAAGTTCATATGGAACCAAAAAAGAGCCCGCATTGCCAAGTCAATCCTAAGCCAAAAGATCAAAGCTGGAGGCATCATGCTAACTGACTTCAAACTATACTACAAGGTTACAGTAACCAAAACAGCATGGTACTGGTACCAAAACAGAGATATAGACCAATGGAACAGAACAGAGCCTTCAGAAATAACACCACACATCTACAACCATCTGATCTTTGACAAACCTGACAAAAACAAGAAATGGGGAAATGATTCCCTATTTAATACATGGTGCTGGGAAAACTGGCTAGCCATATGTAGAAAGCTGAAACTGGATCCTTTCTTTACTCCTTATACGAAAATTAATTCAAGATGGATTAGAGACTTAAATGTTAGACCTAATACCATAAAAACCCTAGAGGAAAACCTAGGTAGTACCATTCAGGACATAGGCATGGGCAAAGACTTCATGTCTAAAACACCAAAAGCAACAGCAGCAAAAGCCAAAATTGACAAATGGGATCTCATTAAACTAAAGAGCTTCTGCACAGCAAAAGAAACTACCATCAGAGTGAACAGGCAACCTACAGAATGGGAGAAAATTTTTGCAATCTACTCATCTGACAAAGGGCTAATATCCAGAACCTACAAAGAACTCAAACAAATTTACAAGAAAAAAACAAACAACCCCATCAAAAAGTGGGCAAAGGATATGAACAGACATTTCTCAAAAGAAGACATTCATACAGCCAACAGGCACGTGAAAAAATGCTCATCATCACTGGCCATCAGAGAAATGCAAATCAAAACCACAATGAGATACCATCTCACACCAGTTAGAATAGCGATCATTAAAAAGTCAGGAAACAACAGGTGCTGGAGAGGATGTGGAGAAACAGGAACACTCTTACACTGTTGGTGGGACTGTAAACTAGTTCAACCATTGTGGAAGACAGTGTGGCAATTCCTCAAGGATCTAGAACTAGAAATACCGTTTGATCCAGCAATCCCTTTATAGGATATATACCCAAAGGATCATAAATCATGCTGCTATAAAGACACATGCACACGTATGTTTACTGCAGCACTATTCACGATATCAAAGACTTGGAACCAACCCAAATGTCCATCAATGATAGACTGGATTAAGAAAATATGGCACATATACACCATGGAATACTATGCAACCATAAAAAAGGATGAGTTCATATCCTTTATAGGGACATGGTCAAAGCTGGAAACCATCATTCTCAGCAAACTATTGCAAGGACAAAAAACCAAATATCACATGTTCTCACTCATAGGTGGGAACTGAACAAAGAGAACACTTGGACACAGGAAGGGGAACATCACACACCGGGGCCTGTTGTGGGATGGAGGGAGGCGGGAGGGGGGAGGGATAGCATTAGGAGATATACCTAATGTAAATGACGAGTTAATGGCTGCAGCACACCAACATGGCACATGTATACATATGCAATAAACCTGAGCGTTGTGCACATGTACCCTAGAATTTAAAGTATAATAATAAATATATATATATATGTGTGTGTGTGTGTATGTGTGTCTGTGTCTGTGTGTCAAATACACGTACTAATGCACTTTCAATGTTTTGAGCTTCTACCAACAAAATATACCAAGAAACATGAACATGTTACATCTACCTTTATCAATGTTACTTTTCCAACTTACACTCCTACATATTTTAAATTAATGCTTAAAAATAATTTCATTTTTCCAAAAAGCTAGGATAGATATTCAGCAAATCCACTCATGGGTAAAGTGACTAGAGAAGACCACTTAGAGAAGGTGGTAATTAAGAGACTTGAAAAGAGACAAGAAGGGAGCTATCTAAAAACACGGGGAAAGAAATTCTCAAGGTAGCTGAAATCACAAGGAAAAACTTGAAAAGGGGGGTTCAGACTTGGTTTGATGAAGAAGTGGTAAGAAATCCATTAAGATTGGAGCAAAATTAGCGAGGAGACTAGTAGGGGAGGAGATCAGAGAAGTAGATGGAAGCCAGAGCATAAAGGGCCCTAAAGGTTTGCAGTTTGATGGGAAGACACTGGAGAGTTTTCAGCAGGAGTATGACCATGCTCTGTGTTTGAAAAATATCATACAAGTTATTATGTGGAAAACACACTGTAGTGGGGCAAAAGTGGAAGAGGAAAAGCCATCTAGCAGACATTTAGTCTGGAAAAGATATAAATCTGACCAGACTGCTGTTAGTAGTGGTTTAAGAACAGTTCAGGTTTAGGATTTTAAGACAGGACCAACTTGAGTTGCTGATAGATTGGAAGTATAGATGAAAGGAAAAGAGAAATAAAAGGTGATTCTTTGAATAATAGTTCCCTATCCTGAGATATGATAGACTAGAGCTGGAGTGAGTTGGCCAGAGGAAAACTGTTTTGTTTTAGACATGATAAATTTGTCAAAACCTATCAGACATGTTAGGCATATCAGATATGAGGTCTGCAGTTCAGGGGAGATATCAGGCCTTGAAATAAAAATGTGGAAGTCATCTGTATATAGAAGACATTTAAAGCATAGATAAAATATGTAGGGAATGAATGTGGATAAAAGAGAAAAGGTTACAGGACTAAGTCCTGGGACACTCAGGGATGTCCAAGGAAGATAATACAGTCACGGGTTCTTAGTTTCTATTTCTGGTTGGGCCAGTAAAGTCCCTTCCTCATTGCTCTTTTCTGCTTATCACTAGAAACAGAAACTGAAAACCATGGCTTCAAGTTGCTAAAAGCCTAAAGCAAAACAAAAGAGAATGAAAACAAGAAAATAAGGCGGGTTGCACAAGCTTGCTAGCACATGATCTTATAACAGTGGGATATTCGATTCAACAGATAATTATTGTAATGGATTCAATTGTGTCCCCCAAAAAGATATGTTCAAGTCCTACCCCCACACTTGTGAATGTGATTTTATTTGGAAATAGGGTTTTTGCTGATGTAATTAAGTTGTAAATTGAGATGGGCTCTTACCGGATTAGGGTAGGCCTTAAATCCAATCACTAGTGTCTTGATAAGAAGAGAAACAGAGGCCGGGCGTGGTGGCTCACGCCTGTAATCCCAGCACTTTGGGAGGACGAGACGGGCGGATCACGAGGTTAGGAGATCGAGAAGATCCTGGCTAACAGGTGAAACCCTGTCTCTACTAAAATATAAAAAATATAGTGGGGTGCAGTGGCGGGCGCCTGCAGTCCCAGCTGCTCGGAAGGCTGAGGTAGGAGAATGGCGTGAACCCGGGAGGCGGAGCTTGCAGTGAGCTGAGATCGCGCCACCGCACTCCAGCCTGGGCGACAGAGCAAGACTCCCTCTCTCTCTCAAATAAAAAAAAAAAAGAAGAGACACAGATACCAAGGAGAGGTCTATGTGAAGATGGAAGCCGAATCACCAGAAGCTAAGACAGAGGCACGAAACAGACTTTTCCTTAGAGCCTTCGAGAGCATGGCTCCACTGACATCTTGATTTTGGGCTTCTGAGCCCCAGAATTGTGAGAAAATAAATTTATCTTGTTTCAAGGCCCTCAGTGTGTTGTAAATTGTCACAGTAGCCCTAGGAAACAGTTATTTTCCAGATTGTTAAGGTCCATATCAGAGTAGTGTTTCTTACAATGTATTTCACAAAATGCCATTTCTGTACAGCGAGTGTTCTGCTTATTAAAAATAAAAAAAATACCTTTAAGCTAATTAAGTTTGGGAAATGGAGGATTAAAAATGTTCACTTTCTATGAACTCAGAATCACTGAAAGAGACTCTGGACCAATTTCAGGATAATAGTTTTACACAAAACACATGTTAAGAATAATTCAGACTCCAAAATATTCAACATAATCTGGGCAGTGGTTTGAACTAAGGCAATGCTGGGTGCCTCAATCCTGAACTTTGGAAAATTTAGGCCTAACCTCTTCACCAGAACATTCAAAGCCATCATTCACATTCCATGAAGACTTCCAATTCAGAATTCATGTCTCCTATTCTTTGAGAATATTTCTTGACTTTAGAGTATATTCCACATCTATCTATTTAGATAGTTCAAAAATGTCAACATATAAAGAAGCTGTGTTAACTTCCCAGCATGCAAAAGATGAATTACAGATGCTCTTTTAGAGCATGAAAAACGGGTATAAAGAGTCTTAAACCCTATTGGCCACAACTAAATAACAATTGCTTTGTTTTGCTTTAAGATGCCTGGTAAGTAAATTCTCTGTTTTGAGTTATCTAAAGTAAGTTCTACATATTTGCATAGTTCTGCCTTTTTATCCCAAACTACCATATAATCCAAATCCACTGGGAAATGGAAATACTCATTTTTTCTCTTCAAGAAATCATCTGGACAGAATCTACTATAACTTTCCATATGTAAAGTTTAATGAATTTGAAAAGAAAATAATTCTGGTAACAACTGTTTCCGACAGCTTCCAAAGAAAATCTAAAAATTTCAAAAAAAACAACTTAAAAAACAAAAGCCATAGATTTAGAATTTCAGAGAAAAGCAAAGGTGGATAATATTGTATAGTAGTTGCACAGAAATCCTATCTTAGGGCTCTGATCCATAAGGTTATATTTATTAATATATAAAATATTAATAAATATGGTCCACATTATAGAGTTCAATGGTAAATAAATACTTTATCTCAAATATAAGATGAATTGATTCTGGCAAGGCAGGCTAACTTATTTTAATATGACAGGCCACATAAAGTTTTTTAACATAATTTCATTACATGCTCCAAAACAATGAAAAACCTTTACCTATATCATTTTTTCAAGATCATGATATAATAAAAATATTACAATCTGTTGGATAGTCTTTTCTAAACTAAATGAACACAGAGATCCCAAATATATCATTCAGGTTACTGCTCAAGTAACAAACACAACTTCTGTTGTATTTTTATCGATTCAACTTTTATAGATTTTAGGAATCCTATTGTTTCAATCTAAAGAACAACATCTGTCAATTACTATATATCCTTCCTTTTGTTTTGACCTTTAACAATTTAAACCTAATCTTAGCAGAAGAATTAGATGACCTTTAAGTTCTTGTCTTCCTATACTATCTTTAAATTCTCAAATGATTGGTATTTCACCTTATGTGTTTCAATCTACAGAAACAAGCAAGACTGTCCACAAGTCTTATTCTTGAGTTCTTTGCACACACATATGGAAACTTACTTTATATTACATTACAAATAATCCTTTAATGCTAGATTAAGTCTGACCTTTTCTTGTTTTAAGAATACTGTTAATACTTCTTGATTGGTAGTACTTGCTCCCTGCTATGCACAGGTGACCTCTTTATGTGCTGTATTAGTTATCTGTGGCTGTGTAACAAAGCATCCCAAAAGCTAGGGGCTTAAAATGAAAAGCAACAAATATTTATCATCTCACAGTTTCTATGGGTCAAGAAACTGGGCACTGTTACGGGAGTGCCTCTGGGTCATGTTCTTTACTGAAGTTGTAATCAAGTTGTAGGCTGGAACTCTAGTCATCTCAAAGTTCAACTGGGGAAGGATCTCCTTCCAAACCCTCTCAGTAGCTGTTGACAGGCCTCAAAACATCCAGCTCCAATGTAGCCCACGTGAGCCTCTCCAGAAGCCTGCCTAATGAGATGGCAGCTGGTTTCCCCCAAAGTAAGCAATCCAAGAGAATATGAAAGAAAGCAAGAGTGCAACATGACAGTGAGAGAGCACATAAGACAGAAGCCATAATCTTTTTATAGCCCAATCTCACTCAGTCCAGCCCAGATTCAAGGGCAGGGGATTAATAAGGACAAAGTACCATTGGAGATATCTACAATGTATTATCACATTTTTATTCTCTTGATAACTATATGAATGAAGCCACTAAGGCTTAGCGAGGTTATGATGTCCCCAAGCAGGGCTAGGAGTGAAATTCAGGTGCATATGACACTCAAATCTATTCTTTAAACCACAATACTACACTGTCTTCTCAGATAAGAACTTCAGTTATGGCTAGAGGCCTTGGCACAATATCTGTTTTGCTGTAAATATGCAGGAGTTTCTTGCACTGCATTACACTAATGCAAAAACCTGTTAAGGTGCCAAAAACCCTGTAGATGCAGTCATTAAACCATGTAATTATCTTCTCTTAATAAACAGTAGATTCGGAAAGATTTCTTTATAGCAATATACAAATGGTTCCCTGAAAATGCAACAGAAGCATTTAAAAAAACCTGGCACATCAAATACATCATATAAAAAATCATTGCCTTAAAGAATATGTAACCTCAGTGGCTATATATGAAAACAACAGACTACTTACTATTTTCTAGGTTCATGACGAAATAAAAGAGAAACACACATAAAGACAATGTGGAGTACAAATCTCACCCTGTGCTACCTGCTAGGCTTGTACAATCTTTGCCTACTTACTTTCATATTTCCACTACTGATAAAACTGGCTAAGTACACAAGTGAAAGCTGCCTGATTCCCACTAGGAATTCTAATTCCTTGGTATTCAAAATTCAACCGAGGTAACAAAGCACCACTTAATTAAATGAAAGTTACTGTGAACAGACATTTTTCTCTCTTTTTACATAAAAAGAGCTGCTCTTCCTCATCATTCAGGATTTTACAGTGATGAATCACTGAAGTCTTAAACAAACACACAAACAAACAAATAATACCATCTATCTGGCACATTTTAAAATAGATTTATCCTACTGAGGGAACAAAGCGGGAAAACGCCCTCCTTGTCAGTACTTTTAAAATCACTGCTGCCTCCCACCTAGATCTAAGAAGGTAAGAAAATCCCAACATCCCTACTTCTTGTAAACAAGTAAAGGAGATTTGCTTTCAGTTAAGAAAGCTAAACTTGGATGTTATTGCCTAAAAATGGCAATAGCACCTTCTCAAATAGATGTTGAAAAACAACACTAAATACCTATCAGAAAGAAGATATGAGAAGTTAGGGATTATAGTAAAACCTGCCAGTTGCCTCTCTAATATGTACTCTTCTTTACCAATAGAGCTCCCATTTAATTTTAGGAACAATGCGCATGCATGCAGGCCATTATTCCCAAGACTTCCTCCCAGATGGAAATAGCCAAGAAATGAGTGGCAGTTATTGGGTGAGATCATCAACAGTGCTCCCTAAAAGTGGGACAGACATTTGTTATTTTCCCCTTCTGTTCCTTGAATTTCTTTTTCTTCCCCCAATCATCACAAATATCTTTGCTGGAGCTCCGGCAGTCATTTTTGTAGCCTTAATGATGTAAGTCAGTGCTAACAATAGAAAAAGTACAAAGACAGAATGATTCTGAATCCTTTTATGATTTTGTTTAGCTTCTGTACTAGCTCTCAACTGTTTACTTCTGAACTTGCTTATGCTGTTGTTATTTCTAGTTTATGGTACAAGGAGGCAAATATAAATCCTAAATGATAAAGGTACCAACTTTACACTGTGTATATCTGTTACAACAAAAACAAAAATTTAGTTTTTAGATGATCAGCTTGAGAAGTTGAGAACAAGCTCAAAATAGTAAGTGAATGACACTAAAATTTATTAAAAAGTTGGAAATTTTAATGTGAAGACTGGAAAACAACCAATGGAAAAGAATTTCCTATAATACCTTAAGAGTCTATGAAGAGTAAAGAAAATTGTAATGATCAAGCTATGCTTATCACCTGAACATATATGTATGAAAGAAAATTTGTTTAACTTGCATGGGCAAGTGCCTCCTCTTTTTTTTTTTTTTTTTTTTTTTTTCCTTTTCTCTGCTACGTAGAGCATTTGCAGTTATAGCTAGAATAGTGAAAAAGAAAAAAACCAGCATCTAAAAATGTTAAAAATATATTACGGGGATGGATTTTAAACTACAGCAATGAAATTTTGCCAAAATAACAAATTTAACTCTGGTCGTGACAAAAATATAAGGTTCCTAATCAACTTAAAATTATAAATATCACGGATAAAATATGATAGTAGTTTTTCCCCAGAACAAGCTGGTTCTGCAAAACAATTTTGATAGGCAGGATCTTACGGCATATATATTTATACTGAATATCAGTTTCAGTCTCAATATTTTGATGCTCATTTTCTGTTCACCAGTTTTAACAGTATATATTTTTTGAGTTGCCACAATCACTTCTGGAACAAAAAGGTATTTAAATTAATAAATACTTTAAGAATGAGTAGAACCAAAGATATTCTGATCAAAATCATACATTTAGGAAAATTCATCCCAATGATAATAAAAGCATTAAAAGCTAATGCTGAAAGTGAATTTCTTATATCCCAAGCAGTGTTCTAAGCACCTTACACGTGTTAACTCATTTATTTTTCATAACAATCATAAATTAAGTAGGCAGTATTTTATCTCCATTATACAGAAGAACAAACTGGCCCAGAGAGGTGAAAGTACTTGTCTAAATGTACACATCCAATAAAAAACAAAGCTTGGTTTTAATCCAGAAAATCTGATTTAAAATCCCATACTCCTAATTGTATACTATATTTCTCTATGATGAAACGTATTTCTAGGTCATGCTATAGTTTAATGCTAGGTTTTTCAATAAAATGAGACAATGCAGTGATGTTAAACAAATGAAAGCAAGAAAAGGCCAATGATCTTTCTGTCCTTTTTATTTACAACCTGTAGGGGCATTTACAAAGCACAATTGGTGGCACTTTAGATAGAAATTTTGTAAGTTAATGCCATAACTCTGTGGAATCTATGAGGCTGGCATAAAAGCTACTGCAACTTTTGTTTCTATTTCAGTCATTCTCTTTTCTTGTCAACTAACATTGGCCTACTATATTTGAGTTTTAGTTATCCCAAACAAGCAAATTGTTGTGAACAATTCCTATAGAAATGGTCCCTTTGTCATTATCTGCATTCTAAAATGTTATTTCAATAGATAAAACTTTCCATTTCCCACATATGGTTTGTTGTTGTTGTTGTTGTTGTTGTGTTTTGCGTTTTTTTTTGAGATGGAGTCTTGCTCTGTTGCCCAGGCTGGAATACAATGGCTCGATCTCGGCTCACTGCAAGCTACGCCTCCCAGGTTCCTGCCATTATCCTGCCTCAGCCTCCCGAGTAGCTGGGACTACGGGTGCCCGCCACCACGCCTGGCTAAATTTCTGTATTTTTTAGTAGAGACGGGTTTCACCGTGTTAGCCAGGATGGTCTCAGTCTCCTGACCTCCTGATCCACCTGCCTTGGCCTCCCAAAGTGCGGGGATTACAAGCGTGAGACATCATGCCCGGCCCATTTCCCACATATGTTTTATAGGTGAGAACAAAGTTCAGAATAAAATCTGGTAAAAGTTACTTGAAATATTTTATGTTACCAATCTTTACCAAGCATCATTTCTAATGTACTGAAGTTAGAGAGTAATATTAATAAGGGTGAAGGGAGAATAATTTTCTTTTTAAAAAAAGTTAGCCAAGTGTACACTGCAACTGGGATGCCACTAAAATACCTGTAGAAGTATGAGGTCAGACTTTGGATCTAGACACTTACATGTTCTAACTATGGCTATGCTACTGATTTCAGACATAGAACTTTTTGGTGTTTTGAAACGGGTTCAAACAGACCTTATACTGATCCATCTTAATATTATTTTCCTGGACCAATGGCCAATGATACCCATTTTCTTCATGGCTGATAAAAGTTAGAGGTACAATACATCATATGAAATAGAGAAAACTATAAACCAATATATTACAAATCCTTGATACTGTTCTCAAATTGGTTTAATTCAGTGGTCTTCAAATATTCGGTCTTGTATGACCCTCACATATTTTTAAGTTGCCATCTAAAACTTTATTGTAAGCTTCCTAGTTATAAAAGATGGAGTTCCTGTGTACTATGCTTGTTGACATAATAACTAGAACAGTTACTCTTTTTGGCATAACCTATGTATGCCTAACCATCACCTATTTTAAAAATATATAAACATATTCTCTGAAACCTAGAAAATTTTACATCATTCCTTCTCTTTCCTTAAACTTTTGTATTCATCCCTCTGTCTCTCCCATTTTAACCTTGTAATATAGCTTATGCATAAAACTTAGCTGTCATCTATTTACTTCTCTGAAATGTATATAGATATTTAAAAACTAAAAATAATTGCTATGACTTTAAATACAGTAATCCCTTTTAGGCATTAAATTACAATTTTTTGAGAGTCCTTTCAATGTAAGATAATAAGATACTACATGAATTAACGACTGCTCCATTGTAAATCCACATTTTACTAGACACATTAGCAATATTTGATAGAGATATTCACCTCTCCATCTCAATCACATTTTTCACTTTCCTTGTGGGTCATCACTTTTTTTACTTCATCTTGTAAGGGTATTCCGTTTGCTCATTTAACTCCAGTCATCCTATTCTCCTTTTCTCAAAGGTTCTCTTCTTTATCAGTCAGGCTTTGTATTTGGTGTGCCCTCTATAAGGAACTTCCTTCTTCAAAATGGCTGCATGACTGATCACACTGTCTACATTCAAGTTGTCTTTTTAAGTGTCAATTCAGTTCATCTCTGAGGCCTGATCTCACTCACTTTACCTAAAATAGCACCCCAGCTCTTCATCTGCATCACTAATTTATTACCCTGCTCCTTCCTTATGCTGTTTACTATCCCAAAATATCATACTTGATTGTCAGTTTCATACCCCACCAAAATATAAGCTCCCTAAGAAAAACCTAGAAACGCAGGGATTCTGATGTATTTACTTCTGTATTTCCAAGGGCTAGAGCAGTACCTGGCACATGGTGCAGCTGATTAAATGTTTGCTGAATTTACTGAATAAAGAACAAAAATAGAAGAGACAATTACTATTTTAGCAATTGTTCCAAAAAACTAAAGGTATTTTCAAAATTTTCAGAAGTCAAATGATACTCTGCCATCAAAAATAATGTGTGCAAATGACAGAAAACAATTAAAAGAAACTGCAAGTTATTTTTCAACATACTCAGTACATGAATGATGGTACTCTTTAAATTTTACATTATCTATTAATAAAATACAATACCACATGAAAAAGAGGTCTGCATCAGTAAATGATAGATAGCAGGTTGCCTTTATTTTTATGGTACACATATATAATCAACCTGAATAGGGGAAAACAAAATTAGTAATAATATATGAGATTATTTGAAAATTACATACATTTTGAAATTTATAAAAAATTTTGATAATTTGTCAAGCGTCTTAATTTTTATCATAAAATCTTCATTTACTCAGGATCATTCATTTTCCAAACTTTGTTAGATCTATTTAAAGTACTGAGCGCTTTCACCTAATTTCTTCATGGCCTTACCAATTCTGTGTTTGTGAAACTGGAAGAATTATTTAATGCCATGTTGAAATATCTCCGAAAAGCACACAGGACAATATTCTGGATTGGTCTATCAGTCTGGATAACATTCCAAATCGTATAACAACCTAGAATCTCAACGTCCTAGTCTGTTTGGTGTTGCTATAACAGACTACCCGAGACTGGGTAATTTATAATGAACAGAAATTTCTTGGCTTATGGTTCTGGAGGTAAGGGACTTTTTGCTGTGATATCCCATGGTGGAAGGGTAAGGAGAAGGTGAGAGAGAGCCTTGAGCCCTCTTGTAACTGGCATAACACTGCTGCATTGGGGATTAAGTTCCCAACATATGCTTTTTGGGGACACATTCAAATCACAGCACTCAAGGGGTATTTAATTGGACCTAAAGGAGACTCCTTTCAGTGGTCACTGAAAAACTGCTTTATTCAGCAGTTTTTAAAATAACCAGTCCTCTGGTTACTCTTCTTTGTGCACTTCAAATAAAATATTAGCTACAAATATCTTTAAAAATTACTCGTTGAATCCAAGCCACACCATAAAGATATAAAATTATCTCTTAAAAAGAACCGTGTTCTTTTCTGCTAATACATCCTCATCCACTCTGAATATAGGAGAAATGGCCCTGTACCAGTTACTATGGCTGTAAAACAAATTACTGCAAAACTCAGTGGTGTAAAATAACTACTAATAACTACTAATTATGCTCACAAATTCTGTGGTTAGAAATTTGAACACTGCGCTGCTGGGACAGCTTGTCTCTGCTCCATGTTTGGGACTTCAGTAGGAAGACTAAAAGGCTAGGAGCTAGAATCATATGAAGGCTCGTTCACTCTCTCATCTGGTAGTTGATGCTGGATGAAGGTTAGAGACCTCAGCTCATCTCCATGTGGGCTAACCCATGTGGATCCTCTTTCATAGGCTAGTTTGAATTTTCTCACAGCATAGTGGCTGGTTCCAAAAGTGAGTGTTTTCAGAGAGAAAAAGAGGTAGGTAGAAGCCTTATTGCCTTTTATGACCTAGCCTCTAAGTCATGCAGTGTCACATCCATCACACTCAGTTTGCTGAGACAGGCATAAAGTCCAGCCCCATATTCAAGGGGAAGGGAAATAGATGCTATTTACTGACAGAGAGAATGTGGGACTGAAGACACTGCCATGGCTATCTTTGGAAAATACAATCTGTCACAGTTTCTAATTAAGTAGTATTTCTTAGCATTCTTCATTTCCTAAGGGTATGAATGTTATCTCCAGTTCATCTGACTGTTGCAGTAAATCAATACTCACCTAAATTGCAAGAGGTAATAAATTTTCTCTGATTTCTAGTCAGAAAGAATAACTTCAATTTTTATGGGATTTGGTATATATGAAAAAGCCAGATTGAGAAAAAGACATATATGGAAAATTAATAATTGATGGAGATATCTATGAGAAACAAATTATTTTCCAAATTAGTTTTATTTCAACAAACCACTAGTAACTAGATTCGCCTTTCTTCTTAACTTCATTCTACTGAAGAATATATCCTATCGTGTCTCACTGAAAAATATGCCCTTGTCTACACATACATTCCCATCCCCCATCTCAAAGCGCTTCTTCGGCAAGTAGAAAAAAGAGAGGACCAAGTACAAGCACTCATCTAACCCTATTCACTTTACATAAATCTCATTCTTAATCCTGTGGGTTGAGCAGTGTGAACTTGCTCCTAATGTCTCAATGTAAATGTTTCTCTAGTCCTATTAAAGCTACAAAACTACCCTAGATGAATGAGTAGAAAACTCAGCTAAAGAACTCTCTCTGAGCCTGATACCACTGCCAGTTTTGGTACTGACTTCACTAGTCATCATGTCCCCTTATGCATGACATGGCTCAAACTCTTAGGCTACATCTGTCTGTTATACTCAAGTCAAACCTGTGTGCTGTTCTAAGCAAAGCTCTGCGGAGGATTCTGAATAAACTTAAAATTTAAAAGAAAAACAGCAAAACACTAGACATATAAGAAACAAACACAAAACCACCATCTGTTAAAATTGTTTTTCTCTTTTTAGAGGTAAGACATAATCAGTATGTCATATGTTTAAACAAAGTATTACAAAGTAGGAAGCATAATCTCTCACAATCCCACCTCTCCGAGAAGAGCATCAATCATCTTTCCTTTGCTTATTTAAATATACTTTTATACACATACACACAAAGAAAGAGATATAGCAAAATATATTTCAATAGTCAGGATCATATGATTCAGGTGATTTTGCAACTATATCAACAAATATAGATAAATATCATTCTTTTAATGGATGCATAGTATTCCATTGTAACATAGTTCATTTAACTAGTTTCTGATTGATAGACATTTAAGTTGTTTATAATTTTGAGAATATCAAAAAATAAAACTCAAGTGAGCTATGATCGCCCAGCCTGAGTGACAGGGCAAGACACTGTCTCTAAAAAAACAAACATAAAAAACCCCTAAACCATCCTCTGCGTAAGTCACAAATGTGAGACTTAGCTACTCCTGCTCAAAAACCTTCAGTGGGGTGAAACACAGATCATGGCAGATGGGAGGCAGGACTAGACTGCAGCTCCCACTTGGACATACAGAACAGCATGTGGAGGCTCACATCAGGAACTTTTGCTTCAGAACAAGTGCAAGAATACATTAGGAAAGCCAAGAGAACCCACAGACCCTCTGAAGGAAGTGGATTGCTCCTGCAGGACCTGGGAGATACTCCAAATACTGTGGGTGCCCAAACTGTGGAAGCTGGAAAGGGAGATTGTCTGCCCCTTAATACACCCCCACACTGGGGAACCTGAAGCTCTAGATTATGGGAGAAGATTCTGACCTTAACTGGAACTGAGTCAATTTAGAGAGCCGAGTGAAATACAGAGGTAGAGGAAGCAGCACACAAAGCCCAGTGGGCTTGCTAGGGTCCCCTAGCAAGGCATTGCTGCCTCGCCTCACAGGGGTCCTTCAGGAGGGCTTCCAGAGGCACTGGGAAAAAAACACAGGGAAAAGGAAACCTCCAGTGGAACTCTGCGAACTCTGCAACAATTTGAACTGATTAAGAAGTCTCCTGGCCAGAACTCTGAAGAGGGCATGAAGCCAGTGTGCAGACTCCACAGGTGGGGGAAGAAGGAAAGCCCTGCTTACTTTCACAGCTGAGAGGTGGGTAACCTGGGGCAAGTTCTCAGCCCTGCTCACTCACTGCCTGGAAACAGACTGGGTGCTCTTGGCGGGGTGACACAGTGAGAGTGAGACCAGCCCTTTGGGTTGCATGGGAGCTGAGTGAGGCCTGTGACCGCTGTCTTTCCCCCAGTTTCCTGACAACCTGCATGACACAACAGAGGCAGCCATAATCCTCCTAGGAACATAATTCCACTGATGTGGGAACCTCACCTCCATCTCCCACAGCAGTTGCAGCAAGACCTGCCCAAGTAGAGTCTGAGCCCAGACATGCCTAGCCCTGCCACCATCTAATGGTCCTTTCCTACCAACCTGGTAACTGAAGACAATGGGCATATACTCTTGGGAGTTATAGGGCCTCACCTACCAAATGTTCCTCCCCATACTACCACAGCTGATGCTCTCTTGCAAGTGCCACCCCCCAGCAGGTCAACCAGCACAAAAATAGCGCACTAATCAACCAAAGCTGAGAATCCTCACAAGAGTCCATTTCACCCCCCTGCCACCGCCACCAGAGCAGGTGCTGGTATCCATGGCTGAGAGGCCCAAAGATGGTTCACATCACAGGACTCTGTGCAGACAACCTCCAGTACTAGCCAGGAGCCTGATACATTTGCTGGTTGGCTAGATCCAGAAGAGAGATAACAACCATTACACCTCAGCTCTCAGGGAGCTCTATCCCTAGGAAAGGGGAAGAGTATTACATTAAGGGAGTATCCCGTGGGACAAAAAAATCTGAACAATAGCCTTGAGCCCTAGACCACCTCTCTGACAGAGTCTACCCAAATAAGAAGAAACCAGAAAACCAACCCTGGTAATGGGACAAAACAAGGTTCTTTAACATCCCCTAAAAATCACACTAGCTCATCAAATATGAATCCAGACCAAGAAGAAATCCCTGATTTACGTGAAAAAGAATTCGGACGGTTAGTTATTAAGCTAATCAGAGAGGCAACAGAGAAAGGCAAAGCCCCATGTAAGGAAACCCAAAATATAATACAAGAAGTGAAGGGAGAACTATTCAAGGAAATAGCATAAATAATAAACGATTAAATCTTCAGGAAATGATGGACACACTTACAGAAATACAAAATGCTCTGGAAAGTCTCAGCAATAGAATTGAATAAGCAGAAGAACGAACTTCAGAGCTTGAAGATAAAGTTTTCAAATTAACACAATCCAACAAAAATGAAGAAAAAAGAATAAGAAAATATGAACAAAGACTCCAAGAAGTCTGGGATTATGTTAAATGACCAAACCTAAGAATAATCGGTGTTCCTGAGGAGGAAGAGAAGTCTAAAAGTTTAGAAAATATATTTGGGGGAATAATCGAGGAAAACTTCCCCAGCTTTGCTAGAAAACTAGACATCCAAATACAGGAAGCTCAAAGAACACCTGGGAAATTCATCATAAAAAGATAATTGCCTAGGCACACTGTCATCAGGTTATCTAAAGTTAAGATGGAGGAAAGAATTTTAAGAGCTGTGAGGCAAAAACACCAGGTAACCTATAAAGAAAAACCAATCAGATTAACAGCAGATTTCTCAGCAGAAACCCTACAAGCTAGAAGGATTGGGGCCCTATCTTCAGCCTCCTCAAACAAAGCAATTATCAGCCAAGAATTTTGAACCCAGCAAAACTAAGCTTCATAAATGAAGGAAAGATACAGTCTTTTTCAGACAAACAAACATATGCTGAGAAAATTTGCCACTACCAAGCCAGCACTACAAGAACTGCAAAAAGGAGCTCTAAACCTTGAAACAAATTCTGGAAACACATCAAAACAGAACCTCTTTAAAGCATGAATCTCACAGGACCTATAAAACAAAAATACAATTAAAAAAAATCAAAAAACACAAAACAACCAAGGTATACAGGCAACAAAGAGCATGATGAATGGAATAGTACCTCACATCTCAATACTAATATTGAACATAAATGGCCTAAATGCTCCACTTAAAAGATACAGAATTGCAGAATAGATAAGAATTCATCAACTGAATATCTACTACCTTCAAGAGACACACCTAACACATATGGACTCACATAAACTTAAGGTAAAGGGATGGAAAACAACATTCCATGCAAATAGACACCGAAAGTGAGCAGGAGTAGTTATTCCTATATCACATAAAACAAACTTTAATAGCAGTTAAAAAAGACAGAGGGACATTATATAATGATAAAAGGCTTTGTCCAACAGGAAAATATCAAAATCATAAATACATAAATTGGGGAGCTCGAATGTTAGGTGCATATATATATATATGCATATACATATATATGCATATTTATAAAACAATTGCTAATTTATAAAACAATTACTAATAGACCTAAGAAATGAGATAGACAGCAACATAATAATAGTGGGGGACTTCAATACTACACTGATAGCACTAGACAGATCATCAAGACAGAAAGTCAACAAAATAACAATGGATTTAAACTATACCCTGGAACAAATGGACTTAACAGATATTTACAGAATGTTCTACCCAACAATCACAGAATATACGCTCTAATCAACAGTGCATGGAACTTTCTCCAAGACAGACCACACAATAGGCCTCAAAACAAGCCTCAATAAATTTAAGAAAATGGAAATTATAACAAGCACTCTCTCAGAGCACAGTGGAATAAAACTGGAAATCAACTCCAAAAGGAACCTTCAAAACCATGCAAATACATGGAAATTAAATGACTTGTTCCTGAATGATCATTGGACTAACAATGAAATCATGATGGAAATTAAAAATTCTTTGAACGGAATGACAATAGTGACACAACCTATCAATACCTCTGGGATATGGCAAAGGTGGTGCTAGGAGGAAAGTTTATAGCACTAAACGCCTATATCAAAAAGTCTGAAAGAGCACAAACAGACAATCTAAAGTCACACATCAAGGAACTAGAGAAACAAAAACAAACCAAACCCAAACCCAGCAGAAGAAAGGAAATAACCAAAATGTGAGCAGAACCAAGTGAAATTGAAACAAACAAACAAACAAATACAAAAGATAAATGAAACAAAAAGCTGGTTCTTCGAAAAGATAAATAAAATTGAATTACCATTAGCAAGATTAACCAAGAAGAGAGAACATCCACATAAGCTCAATTAGAAATGAAATGGGAGATATTACAACTGACATCACAGAAATACAAAGATAATTCAAAGCTACTATGAACACTTTTATGTGCATAAACCAGAAAACCTAGAGGAGATGGATAAATTCCTGGAAAGATACAACCCTTCTAGCTTAAATCAGGAAGAATTAGATACTTTGAACAGACCAATAACAAGCAGTGAGACTGAAAGGGTAATAAAAAAAATTACCAACAAAACAAGTCCAGGACCAGATGGAATCTCAACAGAATTATACCAGACATTAAAAAAGAACTGGTACCAATCCTATTGACACTATTCTACAAGATAGAAAAAGATAGAACCCTCCCTAAATCATTCTATGAAGCCAGTATCACCCTAATATCAAAATCAGGAAAGGATATAACCAAAAAAGAAAACTACCAACCAATATCCCTGATGAACACAGACGCAAAAAACCTCAACAAAATACTAGCTAACCGAATCCAACAACATATCAAAAAGATAATCCAGCATGACCAAGTGGGTTTCATACCAGGGATGCAGCGATAGTTTAACATACGCAAATTAATAAATGTGATACACTACATAAACAGAATCAAAAACAAAAATCACACGATCACCTCAATAGATGCAGAAAAAGCATTCGACAAAATCCAACATTCCTTTATGATTAAAACTCTCAGCAATATTGGCATACAAGGGACATACCTCAAGGTAATAAAAACCATCTATGACAAACCCACAGCCAACATAATACTGACTGGGGAAAAGTTGAAAGCATTCCCTCTGAGAACTGGAACAAGACAAGGTTGCCCACTCACTACTCCTCTTCAACATGGTACTGGAAATCCTAGTCAGAGCAATCAGAAAAGAGAAAGAAACAAAGGGCATCTAAATTGGCAAAGAGGAAGTCACACTGTCACTGTTTGCTAATGGTATAATTGTTTACCTAGAAAACCCTAAAGATTCCTCCATATAGCTCCTAGAACTGATAAAAGAATTCAACAAAGTTTCCAGATACGAAATGAACATACACAAATCAGTAGCTCTTCTATACACCAAGCGACTAAGCTGAGAATAAAATCAAGTACTCAACCCCTTTTATAATAGCTGCAGACGAAACAAAGCAAATGAACAACTTAGCAATACACCTAACTAAGGAGGTGAAAGACCTCTACAAGGAAAACTAGAAAACACTGCTGAAAGAAATCACAGACCACACAAACAAATGGAAATACATTCCATGCTCATGGATGGGCAAAATCAATATTGTGAAAATGATCATACTGCCAAAAGCAATCTACAAATTCAATGCAATTCCTATAAAAATACCACCATCATGCTTCACAGAATTAGAAAAAACTATCCCAAAATTCATATGAAACCAAAAAAGAGCCTGCATAGCCAAAGCAAGACTAAGCAAAAACAAAATAGAGCCGAGAAATAAATCCAAACACTTACAACCAACTGATCTTCGACAAAGCAAACAAAAATATAAAGTGGGGAAGAGACACTCTATTCAATAAATGGTGCTGGGATAATTGGCAAGCCACACGTAGGAGAATGAAACTGGATCCTCATCTCTCACCTTATACAAAAATCAACTCAAGATGGATCAAAGACTTAAACCTAAGACCTGAAACTGTAAAAATTCTAGAAGATAACATTGGAAAAACCCTTCTAGACATTGGCTTAAGCAAGGATTTCATGACCAAGAACTCAAAAACAAATGCAGTAAAAACAAAGATAAATAACTGGGACTTAATTAAACTAAGGAGCTTTTGTACAGCAAAAGGAACAGTCAGCAGAATTAACAGACAACCCACGGAATAGGAGAAAATCTTCACAATCTGTACATCTGACAAAGGACTAATATCCAGAATCTACCACCAACTCAAACAAATTAGCAATAAAAAAGACAAAGAATCCCATCAAAAAGTGGGCTAAGGACATGAATACACAATTCTCAAAAGAACATAAACAAATGGCCAACAAACATATGAAAAAAATGCTCAACATCACTAATGATCAGGGAAATGCAAATCAAAACCACAATGCAATACCACTTTACTACTGCAAGAATGGCCATAACAAGAAAATAATAATAAAAAAAGAAATAGATGTCTGCATGGATGCGGTGAACAGAGACCACTTCTACACTGCTAGTGAGAATGTACACTAGTACAACCACTACGGAAGAACTAAAAGTAGAACTACCATTTGATCCAGCAATCCCACTACTGGGTATCTACCCAGAGAAAAGTAAGTCATTATATGAAAAGATACTTGCGCACACATGTTTACAGCAGCACAATTCACAATTGCAAAAAGGTGAAACCCATCAGGAACCCATCAATAAATGAGTAGATAAAGAAACTGTGGTCTACATACACGATGGAATACTACTCAGCCATAAAAATGAATGAATTAATGGCATTCACAGCAATCTGAATGGGACCAGAGACTGCTATTCTAAGTGAAGTAACTCAGGAATGGAAAATCAAATATCATATGTAGTCACTCATAAGTGGGAGCTAAGCTATGAGGATGCGAAGGCACACAAATGACACAATGGACTTTCGGGACTCGGGAAAGGGTGGGAAGGGGGTGAGGAATAAAAGACTACAAATTGGGTGCCGTGTATACTTCTTGGGTGATAGGTGTACCAAAATCTCACAAATCACCACTAAAGTTACTCATATAACCAAATACCACCAAAATCTCACAAATCACTATTAAAGAACTTACTCAAGTAACAAAATACCACCTGCTCCCCAATAATCTATGGAAATAAATAAATAAAAACAAAATCTATTGTGTGACAATGTGCCATGGAATACTGAACAAAAATACAGCCTCCAATTTGGTAACATTGTTTAGTAGCTTAAAGGGCAGTTAGAAGAGAAGATTGTTTACAGAAGTAACCATAGAGATGATGTGCTATTATACTTAACAGAACAGAAAAGTCAGTCTGTTCAAATGTGTTGCAAGTTAACATTTAGGGCTTGGACTCTCACTGATAAGGCCCTTGGGAAAATATAAACACCACTTCTGAATTCAGATCTCAGGCTTGCCCACCACATTCTTGTTTTCAGCTCAAGCTTTTGGCACTTCAGCCTGTAACTAAGGCCTTGCAAAAGATGCCAAACTAAACATTTGGGAAAAACAATTATAATGACATCCTTTTTTGTTTAAGTAATTTCAAAGCATATAACATGAAGTAAAACAAAGAAAAACTGGGATGAAGAAATAATTCTAAGAAGTAGAAAACGTGATATTTTTGAAAGCATTTTCTTGGATGTTCATACTTATTTACGGTACACATGTAATTGTCAGGATAGATTAGCACAGCCTTTGGAGCACAGGAGGAGAGATATGAATTTGATTATAGACATTAATGAAATATAAAAAAATAAAATTACTGAATGTATATGGTATTGGAACAACAAAGATTCACTCAAATTTACTTTTCACATCTCTATTTCTGGCTAGTTTGCATGACTGACTAGTGGGCATCTGCTGTGGTTTCAATGTCCCCTCCAAAAGTCAAGTTGAAATTTAATTGCCATTATAACAGTATTTACAGGTGAAACCTTTAAGAGGTGATTATCATAGGGCTCTGTCCTTGTGAAGGGATAACTAATGTCATTATTGAGGTAGTAGGGTTGACATCTCAAGGGGGTTCCTTACAAAAGAATGAGTTCAGCCCCTTTCTCCATTTCTTGGCCTCTCATCTTCTGCCATGGGATGATGCAGCAAGTAGGCCTTCACCAAATGCCAGCACCTTGACCTTGAACTTCCTCACCAATAGAACTGTGAGACTGTGAGAAAATAAATTTCTTTTTCTTTCTTTCTTTTTTAAGACAGGGTCTCATTCTGTCACCCAGGCTGGAGTACAGTGGCACAATCTTGGCTCTCTGAAACCTCTTACTCCCAGGGCTCAAGCAATCTTTCTACCTCAGCCTATCGAGTAGCTGGGACTACAAGTGCATGCCACTATCCCCAGCTAATGTTTGCATTTTTTGTAGAGATGTGGTTTTGCCATGTTGACCAAGCTAGTCTTGAACTCCTGGGCTCAAGCAATCTGCCCACCTCAGCCTCCCAAAGTGCTGGGATTAGGCATGAGTCATTGTGCTTGGCCTAGAAAATAAATTTCTGTTCATTAATTTTTTCAGGTAAAGTCTGTCTCACTCTTTAAGAAGAGGAAAATAGCTGTCTGCTCTTGAAGGCTTTTATATTAAACTTGTCTGAGCACATTACTGATGATGTAGAAAACATTTTGATATGTTTAGCATGAAATGCCTCAATGTCAGACTATTCTCTTCTTAAAATGGCAGATTGCTCTCATAATACTTCTGTGAACGTATTAAAAGAACATGCTAACTAACCCCTTTCAATTAGTCTTTGTAATACATGTTCTTTATGGCAAGAGAGTAGTTCCCTTTGGTAGTGACTGGAAGGAGGTGGATGGGGAGGGCAGGGTCTGGGATGTTGGTAATATTCTGCTTCTTGGCCTGAGTCCTTGTTACACAGGTGTGCTTCCTGCATGAAAATTCATTGAGGAAAAAAAAATAACATAGAATCTATGTTAAACTAAACTGAGTTTTTATAAAAGTAAGCTTCAGAGTAGATGAAGCCTCAGATATTATAATTTTTGCTGATAGTTAAAACATATTAATGGGTTATTGATAATCAGCATTACTAAATAAAAAGAATGATTCCGCATTGATGAAACAACAGCTTGTTTTAGATTATCGCTTATCACTCTCCTATGTATTTTCTAAACAAGAATGTTTTCTTTTTTTTAAGATTAAATCCACTAAATTTATTTTACAAATAGTCTACATTGAATTAAAGAGTTAACTAAAGAGTTAGCAAAAAGGTTATAAGATCAATTAGGGAAATACCAACAGGGCTACATTATTAAAATATTCTAGAAATTCCAATCTATTTTCTTAAGGCCTCTTTACAAGATCCAGGGGAGAATACATGGCTATGTGAAACAGGGAGAAGGTCACATTTCACAAAACCAATAGTAGGAGGTACCTCATCAAAATGAAATCTTTAGCTAATGGGGAAAAAAAGTCTTCTTCTCCAGACATTTTTTGCCTTTCAAAAATTGTTCCCTGCCAAAGTACTCCATAAGAAATAAGAAAATAGCAATCTTAGAAACCACTAGTTTTGAGATCTGGAGTAGTGGTGGTACAGTTGGGGAGAAAAAAACACAGATTATTTCTTTTTTTTCTTGGGAGTGGAGAAGAAAGGAGTTTGGGTAGAGTATTTGACCTGCATACAGACTGTAAATTAGACCCTCCACTGTCACCCCTTTCTTTCTTTTCTTTTCTTTTCTTTTTTTTTTTTTAAAGTTGAGGGGTCCACGTGCATATTTGTTACATAGGTAAACTTTTGTCATGGGGGTTTGTTGTACAGAGTATTTCATCACCCAGGTATTAAACCTAGTATCCGTTAATCATTTTTCCTGATCCTCTCCCTCTTCCCACCCTCTACCCTCTCTAGTAGGTCACAGCATCTGTTGTTCCATTGAGACAGAATAGAGAGCCCAGAAATAAGGCCTCACACCTACAACCATATGATCTTTGGCAAAGGTGACAAAAACAAGCAATGGGGAAAGAACTCCCTATTTGATAGGATAACTGGCTGGCCATATGGAGAAGATTGAAACTGGACCCCTTCCTTATGCCATATACAAAAATCAACTCAAGATGCATTAAAGACTTAAATGTAAAACTCAAAACTATAAAAACCCTGGAAGATAACCTAGGCAATACCATTCTGGACATAGGAATGGACAAAGATTTCATGACAAAGACACCAAAACCAATTACAACCAAAGCAAAAATTGACAAATGGGATTAAATTAAACTAAAGAGGTTCTGCACAGCAAAAGAAACTATCAGTAAACAGACAACCTACAGAATGGGAGAAAATTTTCACAAACTATGCATCTGACAAAGGTCTAATATCTAGCTTCTATAAGAAACTTAAACAAATTTACAAGAGAAAAACAACTCCATTAAAAAAATGGGCAAAGAACATGAACAGACACTTTTCAAAAGAAGACATACATTTGGCCAGCAGACATATGAAGAAAAGCCCAGTATTACTGATCATTTGAGAAATGCAAATCAAAACCACAATGAGATACTGTCTCACACCAGTCATAATGGCTATTATTAAAAAGTCAAAAAATTACAGATGCTAGCAAGGTTGAAGAGAAAAGGGAATGCTTATACACTGTTGGTAGGAGTGTAAGTTAGTTCAACCACCGTGGAAAGAAGTGGGCAATTCCTCAAAGAGCTAAAAACAGAACTACCATTTAACCCAGAAATCCCATTGCTAGGTATACACTCAAAGGAAAACAAATCATTCTATCATAAAGACACATGCATGCATATGTCTACTGCTATGCTATTCACAATAGCAAAGACACGGAGTCAACCTAAATGCCCATCAATGACAGACTGGATAAAGAAAACGTGGTACATATATACCCTGGAATACTATGTAGCCATAAGAAGAACACCATCATGCTCTTTGGAGGAACATGAATGGAGCTGGAAGCCATTATCTTTAACAAACTAACGCAGGATTAGAAAATCAAATACAAATGTTTTCTTAATGCTTAATCAAGAGAGTGATACAATAAAGGGTCAGTTTATCTGCTTTTCTTTCTTTCATGCATATCAGTATAATTAGCACTCTCTCTGAAAGAGAACACAGGTTGAGTATCCCTTATCCAAAATGCCTGGGACAAGAAGTGTTTCGAATCTGGGATTTTTTTGGTTTTGGAATATTTGCATTATAACTACCAGCTGAGGATCCCAAATCCAAAAAGCCTAAATCCAAAATATCCCCATGAGGATTCTCTTTGAGCAACATATGTCGGTGCTCATAAAGTTTTTACTTAAAGCATTCTGGACTTCAAATTTTCAGATTGGGGATTCTCAATTTGTATACAATTTCCTTTAAAAAAAAAAAAGTAAAAACTTTTATTAAACACTTATAATGTGCCATGTGTTAGGCACTGAACTACGTGGTTTACATGCCCACTACCACTTAATCTTTAAAGAATCAGGATATTTCCTGCTGAGAAATACCAGCAACATTATGAATTACTATGATGCAGCTGCATAGGATTTCCCTTCTTTTACAGTTTGCCTGTTCTTTTGTTTATTCAAGCAATAGCTGAAGATCTATGACGTGCCAGGCAGGGTTCTGAACAATGTAGCAATCTTAATCCTGTCCTGTTTCTGCCAAGCATACCTTTGAGGGAGTCCTGGAAGATTTACATCTAGGAAAAGCTTTGCCAACAGTTTTGAGTATCTTTTAATTTTACAGCATAGCTGAGACTTAAAAAAGTACAGCATGAGGGAGGAAAGGCCATATAATATAAGGACCCTTTCTGCATTTTGACATACTTAACTAATCAGTTCTCTATAACTGAGATTTATTTCCTAACCAATAACCATTCTGTGGCATCTAATCCCTTCCGTACCATACGACTTGGCATTTATTGATTCAGTAATTGCTTCATGTTTTAATAAGCAACCCAATTAGTTCATAAACCCTATGGGAATGGAGGTCATGCTTTATATACCAGGGGCTGGCAAACTTTTGTAGAGGAACAGATAGAAAATATTTCAGGCTTAGTAGGCCATATGGTCACCATCACAACTACTCAACTCTGCTGTTGTTGCATGTAAAAGCAGCCATAAATAACATGTAAATAAATGGGTGAAGCTAGGTTTCAACAGAACTTGAAGAAAACACAGGGCAAACTGGATTTGGCACATTTGCCATGTTTTGCTGTCCCCTGCTTTATCCCACAATACGTCTTACTGTGCTAGATAGATAGCTGGCCTTAGTAAATATGACTTGCTTGAAAGAGTCAATGGCATTGAAAAAGAAAATATAGAAAACAGGAAAAGTGGAATGCACTTATTTCTCTCCTAAATCAGACTCCACATGAGCTACAGAGAATATTCTTTATGCTGATTTAACGTGTTTTTCCCTTGGGAGAAGGGGGGAAAAAACGGATGAAAAAGTAATATTGATGGAGAAGCATAAACTTTGGTGCTTGGCATGCTACTTTTTCCCTTGCAAATAAAAAAAAAGACATTTGTACACAAGGTAGGAAAATACACTGGAAAAAAGAACCTATTCGCAGAGGAATGTACCACAAAAACCCAAATATGGGTGTTCCGAGTAGGCAACAGTGGCTGGAATTTTAAAAATAAGATTTTTAAAAAATAAGATGAACACAAGATGGTAAGTCCCAAAATCCATCTAGTCATACACGTGTTTTTAATGAGATTCAGAGCCATTTCCATAAAATGAAAGAACAGAGTTAATTTACTTCATTGAAAACATGAAAAGTCCTAGAGAACCCTAGAACTGAGAGCCTTTTATTATTTTCTCATGGCTGATAATCATGTTCATCTGCCAGCGACAAGCAAAGCTCCTGGTTATGATGGAAACAGAAGCCTGCTAGCTGCATAAAATGACAGCAAGGGACCACACCAACACATTTACTTTTCCAACACAAAATTGACATATGAGTTCACAGACACAGTGCAGTAGCTCCTTCATAAAACAAAGTACAAAACAAGTACAGCTTTTTCTCAGACTCCGCTGAAAAGAATAAGTATTTTGGCAAGAGGAGTCCTTGCTGTGACCTCCATTGTCATTTAATTGGCAAATATTTAATGAGTACCTACAAACTATCAGGCACCTTTGCATATATTGGGAACACATGGCTCGTTTAAGGCCCTTCATTCTTCTTGAGGGCAAAACAGATGACCACCATTTGACACAGTAAATGAGATAATTACAGTTACTGATAAGTGCTAGGAAAAAAAACAATGCATTGGTGGTAGAGCACACCAGGTGCAAGGAGGAGAATATGCAGTTATTTTTACCTAAATTGGCTATAAATGGCTTTTCTAAAGAGGTGACATTTGGAAAACCTTTGGAAGATTTCAAGTATGGGAATGCAGTGATCTGATTTCTGCTCTGGGAAGTTAGCTGCTGTAGGGAAAATGTACTGTAGCAGGGTGGGAGTGGGTGAAAGAGTGAAAGCGAGTAGTCCTCGTAAAGATAATGGTGGCTTAGTCTTCTGACACAGTAGTGGAGATGGTGATAAGTGACATAGTTAAGAGATATTCTGAAGACAGATTTGACCTAGTGAAAGTTCATAGTGGCTTGGGCTACAGGGGGTGCAGTGAAGAAAGGTGGTAAGCTGATGAACTTAGAATTATTATGACGTACACATGTCAACCTTTTCAGAAGACTTTATGTGAGCTTTGAAGAAAGGGTAACTTCTAGGATTTTGGTTTGAGTAGCTGGTGCCATTTATTGAGAAAAGAAAGACTTGTGAAGGAGCAAATCTGGCAGGTGATGGGTGGTGGAAATCAAGAATTCTGTTTTGAACATACTAAGACTTTCTTCCCAGCTCATGTCCAAAACTATACTTAAAAGAGGAGTTTGGATGTTATGTTCCTCAAGCTAAAAAAATTATCTCATAGTTTTTTATATTATTCAAAAGATTAAACACAAGACAGAGGTTCAATAAATACATGATAAATGAATTTATGCCACAAATCATTATCTGAGGTGGTTAATTTTATGTATCTACTAAACTGAGATACAGATATTTGGCTAAAGATTATTCTGGGTGTGTCTGTAAAGGTGTTTATAAATGAGATTAACATTTACATCAGTAGACTGAGTAAAGCAGACTGCCTGCCCTAATGTGGTGGCCTCATCTAATTGATTGAAGACCTGACTAAAACAAAAAGACTGAGTATGAAGGAACTCCTATCTGACACTGATCTTTTCTGGTCTTAGGATTGAAACGAAAACATAAGCCCTTATTTGATTTCAAGTCTTCCAGCTTTTAGTCTGGAACTTACACCATCCTCCTGCTTCTCAGGCCTTTGGAACCATGTATCAGCTCTCCTGGGTTTCCAGCTTATTGACTACAGATCTTAGGACTTCTCAGCTTCCATAATCATGAGAGCCAATCCTTTATGATAAATCTCTTTCTACACACACAGACACACACACAGAGACACACACACACATGCCCTATTGACTCTGTCTCTCTGGAGAATCCTAATATACCAACTATTTTTCAAAGTCTAATTATTTGAAAATAATTTCATGTTAGGTAAGAAGCATGAAAGGTTTTCAGGGAAACTCTTTTATTTCAATTTATTATCTAAAAACCAGTTTCTCCATCCTTTGTAATTTCAAGATTCAGCCTTTGGTGTCTCTACTCCCTTCTACATGGGTACTCCTACTTGCCTTATAATCATACCCTCAAGAAAGAAGAATTCAAGGATGAGAACTGATGCATTATTAAAGCATGCAAAACTATTACCAGTCCAGAAATACGAGGTGAGTTCTTGGATTGAGAGATATGGATTTCATACCTATGAGAAAATATTCCTTTACCAAACATTTTGGACTAGAAATAGTCTTGACACGTGAGTCTACTATATTAATACCCACTTGTAAGAAACAGAAATTTTATGTTTCCTTCTTCTCCCCACTCTCTTGTTCCCATAATCATCAGCGTTGAAGAGCAACACAAATAATTTCTTTTGAATAGTACCTAGCTGGCTATCACACCTATCTTTTAATACAGTGTGCAGCCTATATATGGCTCTTTAAATACAATGTATATTTAATTATACAATGGTTATCTATAGAGAATTATTTTTAAAGAGAACTTTAAAAAATGATATAAATAAAAACCTTTTAAGTCACTCATGTCTTCATCCAGAAATAAGCTCTATTAAACTGTTGATGTGTATTATACTCCTACCTAGAGATAGCATTTCCCTTTTGTTTAAAGATAATAAATAATCCTCAGTCTTTGATGAGGACACATAGAATTCCACTACTACCACCCCTATACTGTCACCAAGATCTGCCTTGTACCTCCACATTTGGATCCCAGACCAATGCCATGAATCAAGTTACGTCACAATCCAGCTTAGAAAAGCACTATATATCAAATGAACTGTAGGACCCAGCCAACATGTATCCACAGGAGGCAGAAGACTACATGAGAGAGTGCTAGATCAAGGGGAGATAGAACCTGTGTTTGCGTAATGGAGAAATTATTGATATGGGAACGTTCTCTCCCAGGATTTAGCACCCCAGCAAGACTACCCGAGATAATGCTAAGACATAACTATATGGCTCTTGGAAGCGTACAGAAAGCAGTCCACATCATGTGAAACAGAAATGCCATACTGCTGTGGCAGACAGAAGTCTTATCACAGACTACACAACTGGAAGTTACTGGCTTAACAGAATGATGGAAAGGCCTATTGAAGGCACAGCTAAGACCTCACCTTGGAGATCATATCCTGTAATCCACTCTCTAGGTCACAGAATACACAGTAAATCAATAACCATTAAATAGAGCTATGTTTCCTATGTTTCCCCAAAGTAGAATTTATGGCTTCAGGAACCAAGGGGTAGAAATAAGAGTGGCCCTACTTACTTATCGCCATTCTTAGTAACTGACTCAGACAATACGTGCTTCTTACTCTTGCAAAGTCTGGGCTTTAGAGGTACTGACTCCTGGAGGGGGGATGCTTCCACCAGAGGAAACAGTAGAATGAGTCTCATTACACTTTTAGCTATGACTGTCACCTGGTCATTTCAGGCTCCACATGTCAAGAACTCTATATAAAGAAAGAAAGCAAAGGTAATTGATCCTGATCAATAAAAGGAGATAGGGCTGTTACACAATGGGATAAAGTAAAATTACGATTGGCATCCAAGTGATCCAGTAGGGTATCTCTTGGAAGTCCCTTGCCTAATTTTGACTGTAAACAGACAAGCACAGCAGTCATAGCAATAACATGGCAGCCAGGGCCTTATAGGTCCCATGGATACAGGCCTGTGCTATCCCATTAGGTAAACCCCTAGAACAAGAGTTCAACCAAGCATAAGAGGAGTCTAGAAAAAAGAATAGAGAAGGGAGATGAGAATCAGTTGGCTCCTGAGAACAGCTGTAGCAGGAGTTACAGCTTCTCCCACTAACTTTTCTCTTTTAAGTTTCCCCAGAAAAGAAGCCCAGAGAAACTAACAGGATCCTAGAGGAGCTGTTACAAGAACTTATTATATAGAGGAAGTGGATCTGAGTGTACAAAACATGGACTGTGGTGCACCACTCAGAGCCTGCCTTTAGGACTAATGTACTAATTTCTCCAGCTGCCGGAAGTAGTGGTTTGTGGTACTCAGTTGGGTCCCTCTCCAAGAACTGCTACCGTGGCCAAGGTCACGCACTCTTCCTTAGAGCCTCCCCCATCCAATCGACGGTCAGTGGAGTACAAAAGATCAGTCCCCTTTCCCCAAGGTGATTGAACCCTGAAGGGCCATCCCAGCTCCAGGGCTCCTTAAGGGATCAGCTGAAGCCCTTGTGCAACTATATTTTGCGCGATCCTACACTTCCTCCTTCCCAATAGGTGCAGAACCTCAGGACATTCCCTAATTAATTTTCTGCACATGAATCTCTATCATAGAGCCCTTTTTGAAGGCATCTGACCTAAGGCAAACTGGTAAAGACCATAGTAGTATCTAGTATCAGCTGATTATTAAATCTGGGTATAGCACAGTAAAAGACATTAACTCCTAGAGCTGGAAGGAATTAGGAAGAACATCCTGTTCAATGGCAAACAGTGTTTTCTCCAAAGATGAATTTAGAAAAATGGCAAAGGTAGGGAGGGAAGGAAGAAAAGACAACTGACAAATACTCAGAATAGTTTGTATAATCCCTTGGACAAATATCTTTATAACTTGGAATACTTACTTTAGTGACTAGAAGAATGTCACTGAGAAAACTGGCAGTGCTTTTGAAGTCAGCTATTTTGATTGTAACAACTAGGGGGTGGCTACTACTGGCATCTATTGGGTGGAGGTCACCAAATGCTGCTACAGATGGGACAATGACTGTAGAACCCCCACAACAAGGAATTATCTGGTCCAAAATGTCAATTATGCCAAGGTTACAAAAGTGTGGTTTGGAGTTTACCAGCCACATTATGCTTATTATCTCATTTCATTCTTGGGATTACCAAGATTGTTTAGCATCTCCAGATGGCAGTCACTATGTAACACTGGAAGTTTTTTACCCCCTTAATCTCTTCTCTATAAACCAAGAACGATACAAGCCTATTTATAAAGCTTGATTTGCAGGTGGCTCAAGACTATCATTCACTAAGATATTCAAATCATTCACTGTATTAAGAAATTAAATCATGAATTTGCATCAGAGAAAAATTATGTGCACATATATGAATTCTGCATTTATACAACGTTTATTTCCAAAGCTTGATTCTCATAAAGAATGTCTATATTTTATGTGACTACTGGTGGATTTGATCTATTTACATACCATGTTTTTTATCATTTTGGTTTTGTCTTTTTTTATCCCTGAAGGACAGATTCAGTAAATATTATCATCAATGTTAATACACAGCTCTGTTAAGAGAAGTATGGTTTTTGCTAGTGTTCTCTCTGAAGTTCTGATTCTGCCACTTTCCAGTGGTGTGACCTTGCACAAGCTATCTAATCTTTCCCAAAGCTTTAGTTTTCTTACCTGTAAAATGAGGATTATAACAGGATCTGAACTACTGGCCCTGTTATAAGCATTAAACGAGATAATACACATGAATCACAGTGACTGGTAAACCATACACAATGAATAAATAGCGGCTGTGTTAAACATTTGCTGCTTTTTGGCTTCTAGCATTTATTTCTCCTTCCTAATGACAACCTGAATTCCATTGGGGAATTAATTCTTACTCACTGGACTGTGACTAGGAATCTTGCCTTTCCCTAGCAAAGAGGCAAGATGTGACCCAAACTAGTTTAATTAGATGATTCCTCCTTGGAATTTACATAGTCAGTGGAGAAACAAAGACACAGGAATGGTTAGTTTTGTTCATCCCTAGTAATGGTGCCCCTGGCCAGTTTATTTTTCATTACAAGAGCACTGTTAAGGCTGCTGCCTCTGAGTTTCCAAAGACATCTTGCTTCTTTGCCCATTACCAAGTCTGGTATACAGCTTCCTATCATGCCTCTGATAACCTTTCAACAAATTCCCTTTTCCTGAAGTTAGTCTGATTCAGTTTCTATTGCTTGCAATTAAAGGACCCTATAGATACAGAGTAGCTATGCATCACATTCACCTGAAACATTTAAGCTGTTTAACTAAAGTAAATACAAATAAGACTTAGTAATTTGTCTCTGCTTCCAGAAATGTGTAATCATTAATTTGCTTTTTGATTTTAGCCCTCATACACATCCACATACAGTGAAATCTACATAGGAATTGAAACACTGTTTACCTAAAGGAAATTTTCCTGTGGTGCAAAGGTGCTGTTTAAGCAGTCATCTCTGTTTGCTCTCCGTTGGAGCACTTCTTGGTAGGACTTCAAGAAATACAAGGCAAATGAAAAGAAACTGAATGTCTGATTGATGTTTGATTGCCTGAGTCCACAATTCTATAGGCTCACCTGAGATCTTAAATAAGAATCTTTTCAGATACAGAAATTTTCATTATTTTTGGCTTTACTTCTGTGCCTTGGATGTGGTTGCTCTTTGGGGTATAGCTGTGGGTCAAGACTCTGTGTGGTAAATCTCAATCTGCAATTCCTGGCATGAAGATCATTAGGAGAGGAGTGTAGCAGTAGTAACTGCATGTTTCTTAAATAAGGAAAGAAATGAATAATCACTTTGGGTTTTGCTTTACAGATGCTTTAACTTCATTTTTTAATGTGGAAAGATGAAACTCAATTCTCTCTCATCCAAGTACTAACCAGGCCAGACAGACCCTGTTTAGCTTCTGAGATCAGATGAGATTGGGTGCGTTCAGGGTGGTATGGCCATAGACGAAACTCAATTCTCTGAGTTACGTAGCATTTGATTCGCAGTATAACTCTTTCAAGGAAATGGAATATTATGCCTCTCTCAGGTTGATAGCAATAAGAAGCCAGTAAGATGGCATTTCAGTGCAGGGTACAAAAATCATTTCTTTCCCATCACTTGATAATACAAAATTCAGTGTTCCATTAGTTTTCCCACATTCCAAATTAGAAGAAAGGCAAATAGTAATGATTCTTTGAGTAGGGAAATTTGGAAAAACTAAATAAGAAGGACAAAGATTTTCTGGCTCTTGCTGAATAATTCTGCCAAATATTTTGGCAAAATATTTATTAAAAAACATAAGGTGAAAATTAGTTCATTTGGCAGATACTACAAATGGCTAACCGTCGTTATTTTCAGTACTACTGGAAACATCTTTTATAGTCTGAAGTGTATAGTTTACGTTTTTCTGTAAGTACCATTACTGATCTGTCATTTTTGTTGCAAGTTTCTAAAACTGAAATGACAACTCCAAAAGAATTCCTATAGGTTAATTTATAACAACAGAGAAACTGTTCTACTAAACTTCACTAAACTTCTACTAAACTTCACTTAAGTCAGTCAGCTGCCAAACAGGGCATTTTTTCTTCGTCTATAAGTGAAACAGATGCGTAAGAATCTGTTAAGTGACATAAGCATGCCTATATACATAGCTTGTGAAAGAAAGAAGCAAACATAAGGAGCCATGTAAACTTTGGAGTGTAAGAGTAGAAGTAAGGATACCAGTTAGGAGACTCTTGTAGAAGTCAGGCAAAACATAATAGCTTGGACGGTGGTGATAGTAAGAGTTGATAAGAGTTGACAGCAATATATATCAGATTCTGAATATATATTGAAAATAGATTTCACTATGTATTGGATATGAGGGAAGTGGAGACAGAAGTAATTTTTTAAATTTTAGCTTAGAAATTATTATGCTGGGAAGTGTTCTCTGATCCATCAGAGCTTGGTTAATTACCATCCTGGTCCTGGTATATAGCCAGTATATAAATATTCAATAAATATTTGTTAATAAATGAATAGAATAAATAAAATCTATGCAACAGAACTCAACGGAACTCAAAACTCTTGTCAATAAAAGTACTGGGAAACGTTTTCTTGGTATAGGATTGTACAAAAACTTTCTTTCTACTAGAGTGCTTCTTATAGAATTGGTGCTACATCACCAATCGTTCCTATTTCTCCACAGCCTTGCCAGCATCTGTTGTTTCCTGACTTTTTAATGTCCTGAATGGCCTAGGTTTTCTTCTAGGGGCACCTCATTTTTCATTGAGGATCCCGCTTACTTTAGATACATCATCTTTTTTGGTTCAAGGCTTCTGCCAAAAATAAATAGCTTAATAAGATACAAGTCATTTCTCACTAGGCTCATACGTAGCACCACAGAAGGTATTGGCAAATGGCTAAATAAATATATACCAAGTTTTGAGTCTAATGAAATTTTTCTACTTACTTACTTTGGTCAGTTTAGCTATTTCAAGAACTATGTCTTAGAGTATGTATTTATTGTATAAAACCAAGGCTGTGGAGAAATAGGAACGCTTTTACACTATTGGTGAGAGTATAAATTAGCTCAACCATTGTGGAAGACAGTGTCGTGATTCCTCAAGAATCTAGAACTAGAAATAGCATTTGACCCAGCAATCCCATTACTGGATATATACCCAGAGGATTATAAATCATTCTACTATAAAGACACATGCACGCATATGTTTATTGTGTCACTATTCACAATAGCAAAGACTTTGAACCAACCCAAATGCCCATGTATGATAGACTAGAAAAAGAAAATGTGGCACATATACACCATGGAATACTATGCAGCCATAAAAAAGGATAAGTTCATGTCCTTTGCAGGGACATGGATGAAGCTGGAAACCATTATTCTCACAAGAACAGAAAACCAAACACCACATGTTCTCACTCATAAGCGGGAGTTGAACAATGAGAACACATGAACACAGGGATGGGAACATCACACACCGGGGCCTCTAAGGGGGTGGGGGGGGCTAGGAGAGGGATAGCATTAGGAGAAATACCTAATGTAGATGACAGGTTGATGGGTGCAGTAAACCACCATGGCACGTGTATACCTATGAAACAAACCTGTACATTCTGCACATGTACCCCAGGACTTAAAGTATAATAATAATAATAATAATAATAAAAGAAAAATGAGGTGCCATATATTTCAAGTGAAAACTCTTTGCATTACTGTTAATAACTGCATCTGCTTAGAAGGGAATTAAAGGTATACTACTTAACCAATAGAAGTTGCTCAGACTCAGGGTGGTTTTACGTCTGTGAGTTTACTACATTCAAGATTGACTTTTCAGCTATGCAGGTACAGATTTATCAAAATACCAAGCATAGATCTTTTTCTTAAGAGAAGACTTGAAATAACTCAAGTTCATAAAACTGACCATAAAACCTTCCCCTATGCTAGAAACAAATCACAATCAGAAAGCTGCCTAGTGAGCAAGGAATTTGAACAAACAGAGTTAGATTAGATAAATGTTTAATGGAACTCCTTCATTAAACAACATTTCATTAAACATCTGTTATGTTTCAGGCTTATTCTACATACTGAGAATACAGCAGTGAACAAAACAAATGAGGTTTTTTTCTCTTTTAGAGCTTATATTTTATAGTAGGGGAAAAAGATAATTAACAAGAAGTTTTGTCTGTTTTATTTACTGATATATCCCCAGCACTCAGAGTGCTACCTGGCATATGTTAGGTATTTGATGGTATTTGTTCACTGAATGAATAGTGAGTGATAAAAACATTAACATAATTTCAAAGTGTTTTATGCACTAAGAAGAAAAAATTGAGTAGTGACATTATACAGTAAGGTTGGTAGGAGAGAAGATAGCTAATTTATATTGGGTGGTATGGTAGATTAAATAATTACTGAGCAAATATTTAGCCATTCTTTTTCCTCACCTCTGTGGGATAAATAGGCTTTCTCACCCATTGATGTTGAGCTTGACTGTGTGACATGCTTTGGCTTCATGGTATATGGAATGTACGTCCCTGCTTCTTGACCTTGAACTTGACCATATAACTTGCTTTGTAGATATCAGCAGATAAGGCACAATCAGAAGCTTGCAATGTTTACCTGTTTGGACTTTCTCTCTTGCACTCTGCTACTGACATGAGAAGAACATGCCTTGTTCACATCATCACAGTTTCCTTTTGAGTTTTGGAAACTCTGTTCAAGTGGCTTAATTTCTTTCGCTAAATTCAAGGGCTTTCATTTTTGAATGTGTATGCTATTTTCAATAATCTCTACTGATGTATGAGTCATGAATATGAAAGGAGTGAATGAACCACACTGCACACTGGTGGAAGAAGTGAAAGAGATTCTTATAACTATGATTATATAATGATGCAGAAAGGTATATGTAAAGCTGTTCTTGTTGTTCTTAACAGGATTGTTAAGTAACTTAACCAGTAAAACCAACTAAGAGCAGAAGGAGAGGGCATGTTTGTTTAGCTCCATGGCTAAGTTCCACCCCAGACAAGATATTTTCATTTTCAACACATGATACATAAGAAAAGGAAAATGTGAACCACAGGAATGGAGTAAATATTGAGGATAAAAGCAAAGTGTTGAATATATTATAGTCACACTAAAGCTTAAATGAATAAGTACTCTAAACGACAAAGGAAAAACTAAGCCATAAAGTTATTTTAAACGTCAAATATCCCCACAGATGAATAAAAAGTATACATTTAAATTTTTGTAAAATGGCAAAGAAGATATGATTAATATGCTCCTAGTACAAGGTATTAATCACAGTATTCTGTGATACACAGCAAAATACTGTGATATACAGCAAAAATTAATAAAAAACCATAGTGAAAAGAATAGTGGGACTATTTTATGACTCAATCTCAATGTACACTGCTGGATATAGGGCTTATCTTGGAATATTTTACTTCAAATCAAATGTTCATAAAATCATCCCCACATTGGAAAAAAAGTCATCTGGAAAAGACTCAAATGGGTTGGTAGAATCTAACTTTGCAATTTAGTAGTATAATGTCCTGAGCCACAACCTTCTCTAACAACCAGAAAATCAAACATATGTTAAGAACCTGTGAAAATAGATACCAGAAAACCTGTATACTTATTACAAAGTTAAGATGGAAATTTCTCCTTGTTCAAGCTTAACATATGTGACTTAATTTGATAAACAGTACTCTGCTGTCTAGTTTCTCATTGTTTTCTTCAGTTTTATACTAACAATCAGAGTTGAAAAATAGCAGAGGCCATGGATAACAGGTTCAATAGCAAGAAAACGGGGAGGAGGAGAGAAGAAACAGATTAATTGATTACAGGGACAATAAAAACAGAGAACAGATGATGCCAAGGACTCAAGAAACAACGGAAATCTAATCTAGATGAATTTAGTAGAAAGAAATTTAAGCTCTTTTTTTAGTAAACTTTGTGGCCATCATTCTATGAAAAAAGTACTATTACTAACATATATGAAATATCCCTGAGTAATCAGGGGGAAACACTGTTGATTAACACAATCATAAGTTTAATCACTAAAATTTACAAAAAACCCTACATACATATACACACACACATATATACACACATATATACATATGTTTGAATATATACCCTATATATACCTATATATGTGTATGTATACGCTATATATACATATATATACACACACACCTTAAGAACTATTTTTAGTACAACTACATAGAACCCAAAACCTAATCTATCCAAAGTATCGCATATCCTCTGAACAGTGTTGTATAACTTAGGCATTAACTGTAGAAAATCTCAGATTACTTGAAAAAGAATGATATTATGGTGGCCAAGTTGCAAACTTTCTACAAGATGATGAACCTAGCAATTGCTAATGTTCTGTTCTAGTAAGAATGAAACCCACCTAGTTTAACTTCAAAGGATCAGTTTTAGAATTAGCCAAAAGACTAAAAAGCTGGAAAAATATTTCTTTAGTAACCATAGCAACTTGGGAGAAATTACGAAAGAATGTAGTGGCCATTTGTAATGTTTTCTGATTTTTGATATCCTCCCTATGTTTAAAAAAATTTCCAGCCTTATGAGGTATGATTCCCCTACATAAAACCCAGAAAACTCAATTATCTAGCCTGCTCTGCTCCTAAGGCTCCACTAACCAGAATCAAATGTGCAAGACTTTGATTCATAAATGAGGAATTAGAGGTCTCTGTATAGCATCTATTTTGCTCGTGAGGATGATAATAGAAGTATCCAAATTTGGGAGATGGAAATGATTGAACTATACAATAGTTTTTCCTAGTGCTTGATGGGAATGTGCAGCAAAGAGTGGTTTATCTTTAGCCAGTTTTGCAGTGTAGTTTTTGCTATTGTTCATGGAAGCTTAACCTTGGTTTTCCAGCCCTCTAACAACTTGGTTGCTTACCTAATATCCTTGTAATAAACTCCTCTGCTGCTTAGCCAGATGAAAGCAGCTTCTGTTATTTAAAAGAAGAACCCTGGTTGATAATATAAATTGGTTCTAGAAGTGGTTGAAGACAATATAATCTCAGGAAAATCAGAAAGATTTTAGTTACCTGGTTCTGTAAGGGTTGATGGCTGTAAAAATCCAGCTGGTATTCTTTAAAAAATGTAAAATGTAAAAAATGTAAAATGTAAAAATGTAAAATCTGGTAGTTCATAGCGTGCCATAGCAAAGTAACAAATAATTAACTACAGCTACTTGAAATAAAGTGACCACTGAAGGCAAGACTTTCAGTGGCCCAACATTTGGATTCTTCTATTACCAGATCCAGGGGCTATGGACATGGAAAAATATGAAGACCATGAAGAGTTCAAAAACAAAATTAGTTTCACACACACTAATTTCACACAACAGCTTAAAAAAGATAATTAAAGTCTTGTGATGCTAAATTCTCAATTCAAGCAATAATCAAGGCCACCATTTACTCCGTAACATTGCTCCTTGAAAGGTAAAAGTCAGTGTCTGTGAACAACAGTGTCTGTCTTCTGTAGGCTACGAATGCTGGTGGGTTACATGGCTTTCAATGTTATGGGACGCTGAGGTAGCAAAACTCAAGTAGACACACCTAATTATAAGAAGCAGGAGGAAATGGTAATCAGAATGCTCTGACCTACAGGGACATTAGCT
This sequence comes from Macaca thibetana thibetana, assembly GCF_024542745.1. Taxonomy (NCBI): domain Eukaryota; kingdom Metazoa; phylum Chordata; class Mammalia; order Primates; family Cercopithecidae; genus Macaca; species Macaca thibetana. The sequence goes on along the minus strand of NC_065588.1, from coordinate 28,642,026 downwards.
TTGGGTACTTGATCAGATGAACCATATGAACAAAACTGATAGGCATCCCAAAAAGTCCAACTTAAAATTATAAAAATATCCAAACTTAATGAACAAAGGCCTGACATGAGCTACTACAACAAAAATTTGTAATGTCTTCTCCAATGTCCAGTCCTGAGTCAATTCACATGCCCAGAGTTTTTTGAGTGAAGAGGAGATTGCACATCATGGAAAATGACTATTGCAATACTATCACAGGTAAGAGACTGTAAATCTTCAGTTTGGCCTTCCTCATCTAGGTAGCTCCACTGGAGAAAGGGAAATATCAGGTCTTTTGTGTACCAGTGTATCATAACTTTGAACCAAGACTAAAACTGAAGACCTAGAATACCGCCTTGTACTACTGGTCAGAATGGATGTTATCAGAATCAAATGGTGAATGAAGTTTCCATCTGAATTTGTCTCATACCTAGCCCAATTGGGCCTTACACACATAACATAGTTATCTCCAGAGTATGCAGTAGACATTGGAGGAGAGTGATTTATAAGAGACTTAATCAGATAGTGATTTCAAATGCAGCTGCTGTTATAGATGTGAATTTAAAAATGTACATCTAGAGCTCTTAGGACCAGGTATACAACTATTAATCTGGCAAATGCTTTTTCTCTGTATCTCAATACACAGAGAACAACTATAACAGCTGTATTTATATGACAGGTACAATAGTAAACCATTTCATCTCAGGGTTATATAAATTATTTGGCTCTGTACCACAATATATTTCACAAAGACCATTAGTGTCTCACCATCATATATGACAACTACATTGATGACATATGTGTCCAGAACCTAGAAACCAGGAAGTAATAACTACTCAAGAATCTCTGGCGAAGTATACCTATGAATTCGGTAAGGTGGAAGATATAGCACATGAAAATGTAAGAACTATACTTCTGTAAAATTTCCGGAGGTCCAGTGATCTTGCGTATACCAGGATAGACTTTACAAAGTTAAAGGCAACTTCCTGCATGTTGCACCTCCTACTACTAAGAAAAAGAGGCACATTGTTAGGTGGAACTTTGCAAATGGTATTATACATTGGTTTGAGAGTCCTGCTTTGACCTATTTATGAAGTGACCTGAAAGCCTCCAGTTGTGAGTGGGACCCAGAAAAAAGGAGGCTTCCTTGCTAGTCCAGACTATAGTGCATCTACCTGGCCCTAATTAATGAGCAATAGATTCAATGGGTGTTAGAAGTTTATTGAGATGCTATGCGGAGCTTGTGGCAAGTTCTAATAGAGGAATCCCAGTAGAAATCTCTAAGGTTTTGGAACAAAGTCATCAGAAAGGAAAATCTTATCCCTTTGAAAAGCAGCACTTAGCTCATTCCTAAGTGTTATTCAACATTGTATATTTGACTGTGAAAAAACAAATGTGACCTGATCTGCCCAAAATGAACTTGTTTTAGCTGATCCACCAATCTATTAAATCGGGCATGCTCAAGTAGAAAGCCATATCAAATGACTCTCATATACATGGACAAAGATTCAAGATGATTATGACAGCAGAAGTTGAATGATCAGACCACTCATGCTCTCAGCAATACTTGTCTTGTGGTTGGGTGCCACAAAATATTTCAGGTCATCCTCTCTGTAGACAATGAGTGAGCATATTTTTGTTTTTATAAGTGATAGCTTGATTTATAAGTGATAGTTTCTATTATTATTTTAGTTGATATTACTGTTACTATAAGTAAGTATGGAAGAAGAATGTATTTTGAAAGTTAGGTTTAAATATTGGCAATGGCTATATATTGATGTTAGACAGCCAGGTAGTGTATGTTTATTATGTTTTCTTGTTTTAGTACTTTTTGAAAATCTTTACATGTTGGGGCATATTCCATGCATATAAGTCCTGCCCCTCTAAAGTACAATCCACAAACAGTATTTTCTTAGCTGCTTTTGTGTTCACTGCACACATATAGGCATGTGACCAAAGTTCTACTTTTCTTCCCAGTTTATCTGGGTCTTATTGAAAAGGCACAAGTTAGATGGAGCCTGTAAAAACAGAGAGGTATACTAAATTCCTGTTAGTGGAAAAACTAAAAATTCCTAAATATTATATGACAAAGAATGCGTAAATTATTCAATTGGTCTTAAAAATTTACCAAGGAAGATCCTACAATCTCACCGTATAGTTTGTAGTCAAACAGAACCAAGTTAAAATCTTGACCCTCTTACTGATCTTGGGGAGTTATCTAATATCACTGACTCTCAATTTTCCTTACCTGTAAAATGAGGTCTTATTTTAGGGTTGTTGTGAGGATTGAGACAGTAAATATAAAGCACCCACTATTGTATCTTGGACAAACTTGGGACCCAATAAATGGTGTTTTTTAATATTTTTTTCTAATATAGAACATTTTACTTAATTTTACTTAACTTAAATTTCCATTAAGTTGAGTATGCATGCATACTCAACTTAATTGGTATTTATTTAGTTTTAAGGTGATACTGTAGTACTGTTTTCTGGGAGTCTATATTGCTGAGTTTTTACAGCAAACAACTCTTTCTTAGTTGAACATGTTCACATCTTTGAAACTCTTCTTCAAGGTTATATCTTTAATAGTTCACTCTGAACAATGATTTCCATGAAACTGTCATCATCTTTTCCTACATAAGAAACAAAAACAACATAGTTTTACAGTTAAAGCATATAATAAAATATAGTGGTGACATGTGGGCTCACTGTTTTCTTGGCCAGTCCTTTTCCATATTACTGAGTACCTCCAGCCCTTCTAGTTCTCTTAGCTGTTCATGTTACAGCTGTAACTCTTCACTGGTTCTAACTACTGTGGGCTTTAATAATTTTCTTCAGATATTGGCTTCATCCTAGATAGTAAAGTGAAATGGCTAGTATACAGGAAGTTGACAAGGGCCATTGGTGTGATATAGTAGAAAAAGACCTGGATCAAGTCTTAGCTATATGCCATTATTAGATGTAATCTCAGAAACGTTATCTCTATCATCTGGATTTTCTGGTTTACAAAATAATAATAAACATGCAAGTGATTATAAATTGTAAGAGTCAAATAACATATAAAAAACTTTATAAATTTTAGTTGCTAAACAAATATATATCATTATTAAGAATACTAGGATATAGGCTCTCTTTATTGGTTATTTTATTTGTCCTTGTAGCCTAAGCACAGTGCTCCAACTATTAAAGGTATTCATAATATTTCTTTATAGAATGAAAAAAAAATTTATACTGAAGCTTCTCCATACATAGCTTAAGATGGGATAGTGAAAAGTATACACAGATGCACACTGTGTAAATATATAGATATATATAGACAGATTAAGATGCAGGCAATTTGTAATAACACTTCATTCTCCATTTCCTTCTAAACAGTTTAATAGTATAGACTGGAGTGAGAACAGTGAAGGCAATGGTGGGCCCTTAATAAACAGCTCACAAATAAAGGTCCTTCAAACAGACACACACACATACACACTTTCATATATACACACACACATACATACACCTACACGTTCACACACACACACACACGCACACACAGACATTTTTAACTTCTAAGGGTGGCTGAAGGGCTTTATCAATATAATAAACCAAAAAAAATTCCCTCCATGTCTGTTGCCCCCAATAATCTGAGCTTTATGAGCCCAGATATTCTAGGATTGCATCTAAAAGGTATATCAAGAATCTAGAAAATAGACTTATTTACAAAAATTTGTATATATACATTTGCTTATTCTTTTAAGAAACCAAATCCTTTGGCTTCTCACAGACTATTTTTCCTCTTTTTATTATATAGTCTAGTCTACATTTTAGTTTTCATTTGACAGAAACCAGAAGTCCAAGCTGATCATCATAGTCTTAAGTGATCTTCCAGAATTTTGTTGTCAATTATTGTCAGCATAATGCATTTGGTCTTTATTCAAGCACTGTCATGTGCCAGTGGTGTCTATTATTGCTTCAAGCTATTATTTTGACCTCATGTAATTCCTTAAGGAGTACGTTCTTGTACTTTCCTTCCAAAATAAGGCTTTAAGCTTTAAAAGACATGGTGCTTCTGGTCTCGCACAGCTTTTTTGATCTACCTCCTGGGTTCAAGTGATTCTCCTGCATCAGTGAATACATGTTTTTTAAAGTTAAATCATTTTACCAACGAATAAAGTTAGCTGCCATTATAGTAATTCAAGAAGTGATTATTTAGATGAACAATTTTGAGTCATTACGTAAAAACAGAGATAAACATTTTCATATACTAGATGCCTCCAAAGTCTTTATGCTCACTGTACCTTGATTAGAATCCATCCAAAAACCAATGAAAAATACCTCATTAACTACTACACCAAACTAGTTTTTACGTGTACATGCATAAATTTACATTTTGATTTTAAGTTAAACCATATTTTATATTCCTTGCTACAGGAATAATGGGATATAATCTAAGCATTGGGCTTTATCTTTAACATCATCTCAATTACCACAGTTGAAATGGAAATAACGAATAGGGTTGTCTCACCAAAGTGTGTGATTGTCCACACATCAGTAAGCTTTTTCAAGATTGTTCTTATGCAAGTGAGAACAGCAAAACAAGAGAGATCATCAAGAAGACTGATAAAATATAAAGTGGGAGATAGCAATAAATTTGGTTTTAAAGTATAATTTGTGAAATAAGCTGTTAAAGAGTTTAAGATAGAAAAATAGTGAATAAGTTTTAAAATCATAATTATATTAAGCTTAAACAACTATAAAACCTTTAAAATCTGTTTACTCCATTGGCTTCACTAACCTCTCTTTCAAATCAAATTTCCTATGCTTTTAATTTAAGGAGAAGGATAAATTAGTGACCTAGTTGAAACATCATTTGGCAAGATGGTTAGTACTGGCTATTTTTCTAAATCCAAATATTTTTCCATTTGTTTATTGTCCCACCTGAAATGGATACAATTATACAACTTTGGAAGGTAAACTTCTACTGATTTAAATTACAATATAGCTTATGCAGAGAAGGCTAAATTCTCGTTGGCATCAAAAAATGAGGTACACCTGAAAACAGGCAACAATGAATGTGAGGGTATAGTATGATTTCTAATATGTGTTGGTTACATAAAAGCATTTTCAAATATGAGACCCAAATGAAAAGTTACAAGGGCAGATGTTTTAGACCACAGATGTTGAATTGTTAATGAGCTACTTCTTGCACATACAACTACACAGCCTCCTCCAGATTGGATAGAAGAGTAATTAGGATGAGAATGGGGCAGGAGGCTAGGGAATGCCAGGAAAGTGACATTTTTCTACACTAATGTATAAATGCCACATAATGTAACTACTATGATGCAACTGATTTATATCAAGAATTAAAAACCTCTCAAGAGGTTTATCAACTGTCAAGGAAAATGTTACTCATAGTCTTAACAGAAATTTAGGACTTTAAAAGTCATTAGAGGTCAGCTAGTCAGATTTCCATATTTCTAAGAAGAGAAAGTAAGGGACCATGAGATATTAAATAACTTATATTGAAATAATGGTTTATTCAATTAACTGTGTAACTGGTCAGAAAATAAGGGAAGTTCATTTTGTCTAAATATTATCTTTTAATAGTTGGAGATGCAAACGCCCAAGAATATTGCAGCAAAACTGGATTAAAAGAGCCCTTTTATATTTAAAAAATTCTGACAATGCCTTGACCACAAAACCTTTGAAGTAAAGAAAATTGCTTCTTACTCTTCTCTAAAAACCTAAATTAAAAGGATATTCTAAAGTGAAGGTTATTTTCCTGGAGGTGATTTAGAAAACACAGGCAATAATTTTGTTTCTTAAGAGGAAAAATAATATTTTATTACATTTGGATGAGATTTTATTTTTTAGGAATCACTGCTTGGCTGTGAGTAGTTGTTGCTTGCTGAATGTTACTCACACTTCCTTCCTCATAGCAAACTCATGCGTAACAGTCTTAACTTGTGGGATGGGTTGGAACTCTTCGTTCTAATGCAAGGGCTGTCAGTCGTTATAAACCACAAATTGTTCCTCCCTAGGGAAGTGTCAGGGATGTATTCTTTACCATCTCATTTTTCTGCCATCTCCATTTATAAAATAAAGTTTATGGCACTAATGATCAGATACGATGTATTATAATACCTTACCTGGCAATTAATACATAGAGAGAAATCTTCTCCAGAATAGCACCTAAGAGACTTCAATTGTCTAGTTACCCTGAGGCATAATAAGCGAATAAAAATTTTAAAGGGCTGAAAGGAAGAAACTTTCCTTGCAAGATAATTTTGATGATTTAGGATGGGAGTTGATAAAGATTCTTCTTTAAAGAACCAGATAGTAAATATTTGGGGTTATATGTCCTGATGGTCTCTCTTAACTACTCAACTCTGCTATTGAAGCATGACATCAGTTAGTGGACAATACAAAAATGAATGGATATGAATGTGTGTTTCAATTAAACTTTATTTACAAAAGCAGGCAGCAGGCTGGATTTGACCCATGAGTTGTAGTTTGCAACTTCTATTACAGAATTTATAGTGATTGAAGAGAGTCTGAAACCAAAATTTTAATTTTAATAAAATATGATATGGTCCTTCAATGCAAATCACTGTACTAGCAGGTACCTTGCTGATCCACGGAAAGATTAAATATATTTTTAAACCTTTTTAGGTTTTCCTGTTTGCCTTTTCTTCTCTATTATATAAGTTATATTGGAAATGTCTAAATCCATTAAAAATTAGATAATTTCTGCCAAGTTTGATGGAAAATTTATGAGTGTTGAGGCCACAGATTATCTTTTTGATTCCACAGTAAAGTCGAAAATTCAATGTAATGATCTTTTTTTTTCCTCAGGATTAGCATGAGAGATTTTTCAGAGAAATTTCTAAAAAGATTATGAGGTAGAATTCTTATAAGAAAGGCATTTTTATCACTAAAACTAATTCATCATTGATTTAAATTATTTTTCTGGTTGATCATTTTAAAAGCTCTCCTTATTTGGATATTTTCATTCCATAGTAATTTTTGGTTATGATTATGACTCGGACTAATATTACAAGTACTATGTATCTGACTTAGTAAATAATTTAGGATGTAATTTGAATGTAAATTATACTTTACTTAATTAGTACATGTACAGGTATCCCCTTTGTCCTAAGATGTTTAGACCAGACAAATACTAGGTTATTTATAAAGTTTAGTGAAATCTCTATTGATTTGACACACAAAAATTGGCAAATAGCATTTAAAATTAAAATTTTCTCAGTAGAATTCTAACTTTAATTCTAGTATAATTCTGAGTATAATTTTACTAAACAGGAATGAATAACTTATTAAATACATAATTTCAGAGACACAGAAAGAGCTATGTAACCTTATATAGCAATTTATAAATCCACTGTGTTTATATTGTTAGATAATCCATGTTATTTGAAAAATTAAGCATTTTGAAGTTTTCATTCTGTGTTTTTCTGTCTTTTAAAAGTACAAGACTAAAAAAAAGACATACTGGAAAAGTCTTCATTTCAAACTTTTAGTGAATTTTGTAAAAGTACGATGATGCCTAATGAAAGACTATTAGGACAAAAGACATAAAAGGTAGGACCTAATACAACAGTAGACTTCTTCCTTCAAAGATTTTCAAAAACTTCAAGAACAGAATTTCACAGACTGAAATTCAAGCTCAGTTGGAAACAAGGTCTATCGGGCTTTTAAGTTGTCTAATGTTGAAAATCTCAAGTTGACTCTCTAGTTAAAAAAAAAAAAAAAAAAGTCCTGGAGAAGGGAAAGGAAAATTTTTGTTCTGGAAATGTGTTCTTCTCTGATGTAAATAGAAATCCATCTTCCAAAGGAAGAAGTAGATGTGAGTTGCCCTAACTTAGTCTTTTGGAAAACAGACAAGAAGATTATGAATTTACTAAAATACTTTTGTTTTTCCTAAGTATTAGTTTATAAACTCTGAGATACCTTTTTTGTGTATGAAAATATTCCAAACCCCAAGATATTCACAAAACTTCACTCAAAACACTGAAATACATTTTTGGAATAGAAGAATATAGAGAATCTCAATTTTTAAAAATTTACGTAAGAGGTCTAGTAATTAGTTGGTGCTTTCATTTCAGATCATTTATTGACTTTCTTTTTTTTTTTATAGCTTTTCTGTTTGGAAAGATACAAACATTCAAAAATTAAAAATATGCCACAGTATGTGTTATTAATGAAACTTTAAAATCCCAAAGTGTAAGTAATAAATTTCCTACAAGTATACCGATTAAATCAGTTTTAATATTCTGTAACAGAAGTGAAATAAAATTTTAGAATTCATACTGTAAACTTCAGAGGAAGTAGAACACCAAACACTATTCTAAAGAGCACATTTTTAAATTAGCAACAATAATGCTGCTAGTTGTTTCAATTTTCTGTAAATAACATGGTAAAGATGATAATTAGCATAACACATATATTATTGAGTCCTTACTATAGCTGCTATTTTATTATATGTATTAACTCATAACAACTCTGTAAGGTAAGTCTTAAATTTATTCTCCTTAATATATAAGGAAACAAGCAAAGAGAAGTAGAACTTCAGTGCAAATGAAACCTAATGTCATGGTTTCTTTGCTGTTATTTTAATAATGTCTCTGCATGTGGTAACTGATTTACTGACTAATACAAGTGAATATTAGGCCTTTAGTATGATTTGCAAGACCACACAGACTAAATGCCTGAATTCATTGTCAGCTCTTTTCAAAGTTAATTTGCTTCATGGGGGGACCAGATATCTCTTAAAAAGGCATTTCTTATTCTTATTATAGGCACTTCTTATGGTAACCACGTAACTCCCTTTGACAAAAAAGTAACATTATCTTTAAAATTCTTTTCTTTCAAGAAAAATCTTCCATCTCAACCGAAGAAGTGTTAGTCTAAAATAATCTTATGAATGAGTTTGCTTTGTTATATAATTTCTCATTCAGATTTAGAACTCAAATAAGGATTGGTACTAATAAGGATTGATATACTATTAAGACAAGACACTAAAAATGTGGAAACAACTAAATATCCATTGACAGATGAATGGATAAAAAATGTGGCATATATGTACAACAAAATACCATACAGCTTTAAAAATGAAAAAAATTCTGCAACCCTTTGATTCAATATGGAACAGTATGGATGATCCTTGAGGACATTATGCTAAGTGAAATAAGCCAGTCACAGAAAGACACATACCGCATGGTTCCACTTATATACAGTATCTAAACTAGTCATATTCATAGAATCAGAGTGGAGCGGTGGATACCAGGGGATTGGGTTAGAGAGAAACAGGAAATACCCAAACAACAGCATAAAGTTTCGGTCAAGCAAGATGAATAAGTTCTAAAGCTCTGCTGTACAACACTGTACATCAATAGTCAATGATAAAATATTATAGACTTAAAATTTGAAAAGGAAGATCTCATGTTAAGTGTTCCTACTAAGATAAAATAAATAATTTAAAAAAGAGATGATAAAAAAGGATATACCCACAAGAAGTCTTGAATTTATTTGATACTTAAGTTCTTTCACAATTGCAATCCCTGTATGCATATAAATGTACCTGTAATTCCTTTGCTGAACGATTACTTTTGAATAATATTATTTAAAATAAACTCTTTGTGGGTACATATGGAAATAGGAGTTTTCTGAGCACATAATACTCCTTGAAAAGTCAACTGACTCTTTGGCTCAGAATTTACTCTTTAGAAGGTTAGACATCTATCAGGAATTTGAGTGAAAATGCTTTTAAAAACACTCTGAGGTAAACTGTACAAAGATTTAATCCCACATAAAATGTTTCTGTGAATGGTTAATTTATCTGGAAAGACAGCAAGTTTTTACTCTGGTGACAAATTCTCCTTTGTTGAAACCTAATTGTAGCCATCAGGAGGTGGGGATTTTCTTTGTATCATACCAAATTTGACTTCAAGTTAAGAGCATTGGATGGCTGGGCATGGTGGCTCATGCCTGTATTCCCTGCAGTTTGGGAGGCTGAGGTGGGTGGATCACTTGAGGTCAGGAGTTCAAGACCAGCCTGGACAACATGGTGAAACCCCATCTCTACTAAAAATAAAAAATAAAAAAAATTAGCTGGGCATGGTGGCAGCTGCCTGTGATTTCAGCTACTCAGGAGGCTGGGGCAGAAGAATTGCTTGAATCTGGGAGGCAGAGGTTGCAGTGAGCGGAGACTGCGCCACTACACTCCAGCCTGGGTGACAGAGCAAGGCTCTGTCTCAAAAAAAAAGAAAAAAAAGTATAGGACTAAAGTAGTGTCATGAGCTTTTAGTTCACTTCTTGAACTGCCAAATGCAGGATAATATCTTATCGTACGTTTTCTATTTATTTTGCCATTTTGACCACCAATTAAGTTTAGCTATGTGTCAAATTACCTCATACACAGTTTATGTTTGTTTTGTTACATTATGTAATGCAATATATGTTTGCAATATATATTTACACACAAATACTTAAATATATTTATATAATATATAACATACACTAAGCATATAAAGAAAACATCCTAAAACACTGCATGTGAAAAATTTTATTATATATTTTATTTTATATATATATTTATTACAGAGAATATTACAATAAACATCTAATTTTAAAGAGTTTCTTATTTTGTGTATTGCTTAGAGGACTGAAGATTTGTTGAAAAGACAACAAATCAAGTTAGATCCATTATCTTCAGCTACTGCTCAGAATAACATTAATAAAACCACATTGTATGAAAATGTTATTTGTTTCAAAGCTTAAATATGCATTCTAAACTCTTACAAGCATATTCTGAGTTTTGGTTTTGAAGTGGCACTATGGCAGAAGAGCCTGAATTTGCTAACTGTAATTATGTCCATTAGAACTACAGTGGTGTTAATACAGTCAGAAAGCTTAAAGGATGCATATACATGTCCATAAATAATATAAGAAATTAACAAATGTATGGCAAAAGATTCTAAAAATGTAGAACTGTCTATTATCTTTGTGAGTAAAGCTAAACTGGAAATGCTATAGGTTATTTCTAGGAGTCTACCAAGAAATTATTCACTGTTGCTTTTTGCTGACAGATGGGATTTATGTTTATAGACATGACTATCAGAATATATAATTATATCAGAAAATATCCTCAGATGAAGATTCGTAAGTTAGATGACAGAGGACATTTTAAATATTTTACAATTTCATGGTATTGTATGGAAGTCACTGACTGAGTTTACTGAAGTACAAATTAAAACTCTTCAGGAGATACTTACCCTTTTCTGTTCTTTTATATACTCTATCAATTCATCTCTTGTTCTTTTCACTGCCTCTTCCACAGCCTTTTCACTTCGTTTCTGCTCTTCTATTATTGCTGCCTTAACAGTTTCCTGTTTGTGGGAGAAGGCAAAACAGTCAGGGAGGTAAGCACTATGACATATTTGTGTCCATTTTGTATAAACTAAAAATCCTCTTCAGCGGGTTTCAGCTCATTCTATTCAAAGTGTACCTTTACACAGGAATAAGAACTTACAAAATCTTTTGGGATCTTTTAGAGATTTCACAGAACTCCCTTTCCCAAACTGAGTGAAAGGGAAAGGAATGGAATATGCCATTTATTGCAGGGAGTGCCTGACAGACTCCAATGGCTTCCTTACCAACCTTTCATTTGATGTTTACATGATTCATTGCCTTCCTGTATTTTGCACTATCCACATAAGACTTCCAACTTGTGTTTATTCTTCCAAGAACACTCTAATGCTCTAGCTGTTTTATTCACGTTTAATATTGCCATCATACAATAATCAAGTGTGGTCTGAGTGGTAAGATTTACAGCTAGTTTGGTCCTCTTGCCAGGTTAAGATGTTGTGAGCTGGACACCATAAGTAAGAGGTAAAAATTCCACCCAGTGTGCTAATATTTGAAATGAGAGATCCAGGGAGGGAAATGGTACTCTCCGTTTATTGAAAGAGTAATCAGGTACTGAAGAGATTTCAGAATTGCAAATACAGAAAGAAAGCTAAAATTCCGTAAAACTACAACACTTCTCAGGAAGTCATGATATTTTCTGCTATAATAGTGTATCATGAAATGGAATGAATGCCACGAAGCAAAATTTTTTCATTCCCATCTATAGGTACCAACCTTTTTTACTGGACATCAAGGCAATCAATTGGAAAATGGCTTGAGTTTCTCAGAATATTTGCTTCAGTTTTGATTCTTGGAGGTTCTGCTCTTTGTGGAGTTATGTATGACTTAGCTTAGTTTTCCCCAATTAATTTTAGATATTTATATGTAACTCAGAAAATATAAAATAATATAAAGGACTCTGTATTTGAAATCTATTTACTGTAAAAAATGGAGATGTGGAAATATATAAACACAAAGCAAGACACACATATATATACACTTGGATATAAAGAAGATGGGATAAAATGTACATACTATTTTCTAAACTCTAGCATTTTTTATTTAGAATATATCTTGGACATTTTCTTAAGACATTACATATTCTTCTATGAATATGATTTATATCATATTATAGGGCTACATAATAATTTATTTTACCAATTTTTAATCATGGGTATTTTGGTCATTTTAAATAAAATACAGCAGTGACAAACATCCACATATGTATCTTTGTGCTACATTGCAGTTACTTACTTTGAACCAATTCAAAAAGTGGAATCATTTTTGGCCAAAGGATTTAAACTCAATATATCTTTTGACATTTTGTACAAATTTCTTCTTATAAGCAGCTCATAAGAATGGCTATTTTCTTGCATCCTTGATAACATTTATTTTCATAGGTTTTTACAATCTTTGCCTACTTGGGGAGAATGATATCGAATTTTATCCCGTACTTTTAAAAGATTAGGTGAGTTGAGCATTTAATTTATAAAAATATTGGCAATACACACGTTTTCTCTTGTCATTTGCTTGATCTTATCGTCTACCACTTTAATATTGGTATACTTATTTTTTTTATTCCCTTCCTTATAAAATTAACTGAAAATTCTGAAAGTCTTTGATAAATTTCACTATTTTATTTTCAGTCACTGAGTACATTAAATGCTGGTTCCATTGATAGAGTACAAAGTTGTTTCCATAATTATTTCAAAAGATTAAAGTTGAAAAACTATAGCAATTTATAAAAGAAACACATGAGAATAAAACTATTTAGCATCTGCTATTATAATTCTTATTGACTTCACACTTGCAAATTTAGAATTTGAAGTTATTCAAATTTAGAAAGATAAAAATATTACATACTAAGCTCTCTGAAATAAAACACCTTAATAATTCTGTAGTGAAGAATATGAATATTCACATTATATGAGTAAATTAAAGGTATTAATAGCTTCACATTAGTTCAAGTCAGGTTTTGCTAACAGGTGAGTTATAAAAATCTTTAGTTTTCAGGGCTTTTGAAATTTTACAACTGCAGATAAAAAACTGTCATAAGAAGCATATTAGTAAATCTGACCAGGCCTGTATGATCAAGAGCAAAAAGCATCAATTTAAATAAATGGGCTATAACCAGAAAAACATGAAGAGTTAGTGAAAGTTATTCAGTTAACACTTTTGAGGGAGCTGAGTGTTTATATTATTAATACCTTCTCAGTTGAAATTTTTGAGGCTCTACAATTCCTTGTTTTTGAGCTGGCAAAGGACAATTTACAGTACAAAATTTCCCTTGGTTCTATCCTCCCCAGTTGGAGTTAAGTGACAGTCAAGGTTGTGAAGCTCATCCTGAAAAACTGCTCATCTATAAATTATTTCTTTGAATGTTATACAAAAGTAAAGTTTAAGCCTTCCACTTTCTAATCAGGCCCAATTCTGAATTAGTTAGAACTGATTAATACATTTTGTTTGCGTGTATGCAAGTGGTATGTGAATATCTGCCTGCATGTTTTGTTTGTTCCATAAATTAAATATATCATTCCTGGGAGTCATGAGAAGTAATCTAAAATAAAACATAGCTTGCAAGGAATAAACAGTTGCCACCAATAAGTACATTCAAATAGGAAATTCTGAAAAGTATTTTCCAAAATATTTTGGTGATAAGTGTCCGGAGCTGCGTGGCCCGGCCATAGCGATTATAACTGACGACTGATGCCTGAGCTCTATACATTTCCACTTTATGCCTCCTCCCTAAATTTACTTTCTTCCCTGTTCTGCCGTCTCATACGCCAGTACAAAATGGCGCTCTTCCTGGTTCTTCATCACCCATTTTCCCGCGCCCGGGAAAATGATCAACTTACAGCGCAGGCGCCATCCTGCGCCCGGGAAAATTACCAACCGACAGCGCAGGCGCAACATGACGTCCGACCGAAGAAACCGAGGCCTACCTGGCCACGCCCACCGCAGGGCCACCATCATCGCCCTGGCCCAACCTCCGCCCCTGCCGGTCTATATAAGGCATTACACTGCCACCAATAAACGAGACTTGATCAGGATACTGTCTTGTCTCCATTTCTCGTGTCTCTTGTCCCCCCGAGTTCCCACTCCCTCTTCTAGGGCCTACACTGACGATCCCGCGGGACGGGACAGATAACACCACCACTGCACATGGTATATTCTTTAAGGAAGGGTTTCTCAACCTTGGAACTACTGACAATCCTTTGCTGTGAGGGAGTATCCTGAGTGTAAGCAGCATACCTAGTATCTACCCACTAGATGGCTTCCAGCTGAGAAACACTATCCTAAGGTGAATAGTTTGGAATGAAAGGTACTCAATTGCATATATGTCATGCTGTATTTGTGAAAATATATCAGTCATACTTCTTGTCATATTGGAATATTTTTATCTAAAAATATATGCAGAAACATCCTATCCAAATGATAATCTAACTAGTGTTTAAATGTGGAGAAAGTTCCATATACTATTTTTAAAAAATAAATGACTGGAATTAGTTTTTATACTGTTATGATTAAGTAGGTCATGTTGAAAGTCATTCAGGGCTAAAAGCTTATATGATACTTTATACAAGATGTTATAATTTATCTTTACTGCTTAAAAGTGTAGTTATGCTTTAGTATCCGTTGAATCTACCATACATTTCAGAAATCACAGGATCATGAACTAGTAAAATGTCTGTGGTTGTCTGCCCTTTATCAGGGCAATTTTGTTAAGGATTGTAAACATAGCTCAATTACAGAAAACAAGTATCACCAACTAACTGAATTCTGGTCTGTGGGTTGTAAACCATAGTACTATGTGGTTGTGTAATTTTCTGGGGAAATTGTGTGTTTTACTTATTTTTTGTTCCTATACAAAATATATGCATATTATCTAATTATGTATTATTTCAAAAGTTACATATGGTTGTAGAAACGCACCTTAGAAAATGAGTGATAAACTAGAGATGCAAAGATGAGATATCACATGTTATACTGGGTTCTAGTTTGTGGTTGGTAGCAAACTCTGTTCATACATTCATTTGTCAAATATGTCCTAAATACCTATTTTGTATAAAAAATAGTCCCAAATACTGAAGCTACATTTGTCTATCTCTTGATAAGTTTCTAATTTACTTGTGAAAATAAAATATAAATGCACAGAAACTGAAATAACAGTATACTAAAAGAGATCTTAAAGGACATTGTAGTTAATGAGTGGTGGTAATACTGTTTGAGTTATAAGGAAGGAGATATCACAATGTCTACAACGGTCAGAGAAAACCTTAAAAAAATAGGTGAGCTCTGACTTGAGGTTTAATAGGTGTTTCGTGTGTGTAAAGAAGATGAAGACCGAGGGATCCATATAAGTAGCTCATACTGAATGTTATTTAGGAATAATAGCTTATACAACATTCGGTACAACAGTACAAAAATAGAACCTGAGTGTATGTTTGAGGCTTCTGGCTACAAATGAAGGCTCTCTTGGGAAAAGTGGAAAGGAAGGCTGGGACCAAGTATGGGGACCCTGAAGGCTTACAGCTGATGTCAGCAACCCAAGATGTAAAGAGCTACCAATAACAGCATATAGATTGGTTGCTCTTCTTGCCACCTGTATAGTCTTTACATAAGTCAGCAAACAAACATAGTCTTTATTAACCTCATACATAGTCATCCTTGCCTCACCCCCAATGACATACCAAAAGGAAATAGGCGAGCTCATTAGCACAACATCTTCAAAAGTTGCTAACTCTTAAACATTGGTCTAAACAAAGAAAAGAATGGACACATTTTCATTTCCTTCCTATATGGGCAAAGTATTACTCATACAGTATCATCCTATGTCCACAGCCAACAACTCTGATCTAGGGTATATATGTCAGAAATTTGTATCTGTATCTGTAAGCCCAATGTACAAATAGAATAGTTTCATTTAAAATTAGGAGAAAGTCTTCTAGATTGTCCAAAATTCCATTCTTACTAAGAAAAACTAATATTTGGTAGTATGGGTAGAGTGATTTGGGGGTAATAAACTATAATCCTTGTATTGGATGCAGTTTTTTAAACCAAATACTAGGAAAATAAGTGACATTTTAGTGTCTGTAACAAGCAACCCCCAAAATGAAATAAGCGTGTATAATCAGAAATGTAATTTTCTAGTAACCATAATGTCTCCATTCATAGGTATTACTAAATAGATATCTTAGTCCATTTTCTGCTGCTGTAACATATCACAAACTGGGTAATTTATACAGAAAATTGATCCATGGTTTGCCTCATGGTTATGGAGCCTGAGAAGTCCAAGACCAAGGGCCACGTCTGGTAAGAGCTTTCTTACTGCATCATAACATGGCAGAATACAGTACATGATAAAACAGGGTAAAAGAGGGCAAGAGCACTCAAGACAGAGGGAAAATGGGGGCCAAAATGTGGTATTACATGATATTATACAATGAACTTTTTTCCTGCAACACACATAGTTTTAAAGTTGTTCTCTATTGTTCTCAACCAAGGCCAAAATGAATTTACTAGGAAGGAGCTGCAAGCCCATCTGTAAACTATATCAATAAATCTCACAATCTTAATCCTCTAAAAATTTAATAGATATACAGTACCATGTAGCTTAAAAGTATAATATAAATCACAGTAAGAAAGGCTACCAAAATATTTTCATGAATACTATAACAGCTACTTATGAAGGGATTAAAATACTTCCTTCTCCCTCAGTGTGAGTTCATGTATCCTACATTCTATCCCTGCAAATGTTTTCACATGATCAGCAGCATGATTTTCTCAAAGTGATAATAAGCCTTAAAAAAATGAAGGAAGGCAGTGAGTTAGAGTTGACTTCCAAGTCAGATAAACATGAGTCAATACTTGTATTCTCTCTCTCTCTCTTTTTTTTTTTTGAGACAGAGTTTCGCTCTTTTTGCCCAGGCTGGAGTGCAATGGCGCGATCTCGGCTCACCGCAACCTCCGCCTCCCGGGTTCAAGCGATTCTCCTGCCTCAGCCTCCCGAGTAGCTGGGATTACAGGCATGTGCCACCACCCCGGCTAATTTTGTATTTTTAGTAGAGATGGGGTTTCTCCATGTTGGTCAGGCTGGTCTTGAACTCCCGACCTCAGGTGATCCACATGCCTCGGCCTCCCAAAGTGCTGGGATTACAAGCGTGAGCCACCACGCCCGGCAATACTTGTATTCTCTTGAATAAAATTTTAACTCTCTAATTCCTTAAAATTTGTTTATGTTAATATATGTAAAGAAAAATTTTAACATACAAAATAAGATAAATAAAATACCATGCACAGCACACCATGTGCCCCTCAGTTAAGAGTAGAATATTTTCGATAATGGTGAAGTCCCTGTGTAACCATCCCTATGAATTTCATCCTTACCAGTTTCCCATTTCCCAAAAGAAGCCACTTAACCTCTTTTTTCCCCGTTTCATGTTCTCTCAATATCTCTAACATTGCAATTTTACAGTTTCAGGCATTACCTTTGAGTTTTCAGTGTGGAGGATGAGGAATTTGCCTTATTTCTTAGAACCACTCCAAAATCTAACACATAGATATTTTAGTCCCCCTATCTTCCCACTTCAGATAGATTATGGATTTGGGTAAAACTATAGCAAATATATTACTTTTTGCCATGTAACAACAACATTAATCTTTAGTGGCTTAAAATAACAACCATTTATGTAGACCTGGGATCAGCAATCTACTAACAATGAGCCAAATCCGGTCCGTTGCCTGTTTTGGTACAATCCACTAGATTAGAATACTTTTTACACTTTTTAATGTTGAAAAAAAGAGAATATTTCATGACAAGATTCTTATCCAATTATACTGCTGTTTGGTGTATTACAAACTATAGTGATGTAGTAATAATTTGGCTGCATTTCAGTGCCACGAATGTTGTCCTAATGTAACAGAATTATCATTTTTAACTTCACTGCATGTCTATCATCCCAAAACAAGAAAAAATGACTTCGTTGCACTTTTAAGGCAGAGTAGAGTGAGATTATTTTGATAATGGATTAGATGTCAAAAAAATGTTTATTATGCAATTAGACCATAACTGTGCTAAAAGAAATAATAAATGTCTATATTACCAGAGTAAACACTCATCACAATATTCTCAACAGGAAAGCAATCATCAAAAAATTACAAAATTTAAAATCCCTCAAGATAACAGATTTCTTACACACGTACACACACACATACATAAACACACACACATGCTTCAACTAAAATTAAATTTCCGAGTGGATCATTTGTTAGTCAAGTCAGAAAAGCCATTTACCAATGATAAGTTTTAAAAATTGTGCTTAATTAAAGCAGCCAGATAAATGCTCTCCTGAGGGGGAAGAAAGGAACTTGTTTGGAGTGAACAGCTTTTTGTGAGAACAGGTGCTTGATGAGATTGAGGTCATCGGTAGCAAAATCAATAGTCAATTAAAAAACAAAGTAAATGATTTTTGAGTAGTTTTCTTGGCTCTTCATGAGTCAGATGATTCACTGAATTATTTATTTCAGGAATCAATGCCAAGTTTGAAGTTATTCAAACTTAAGCTTTATGAATAGTCTACATGGAACAACTATAGGTAGGAAACTTTTCAAAAAAGGTGAGAAACACTAATTTAGTACAACCTGGCTTAGAATCTGCTAAGATGTGTTAACAACTGATGACAGTAAAAATATGTGTGGAATGAAAGAAGGCTTAGTTGAACAAATGTCTAAAACTTGTGAAAAAGTAAATTATTTAAAACTCATAGTTACTCATCAGGAAGTGTTTTGAAGAAAATATCTGAATTTACCATGTATTACTGAACGAGTACTACTAACAGTGAACGTCTTTTGCTTGTGTGGACTAGGCCATTGTCAGTTCTATTAATTTCTGTCTGAAACTGAAGCTCAATATCCTGACTTGCCATCCTATGCAGCAGCCCAATGGCTTAGCAGTAGTAAAGATTTGCTGTGATTGTTTCTGAGCTCAGGGCTTTGACTGAAAGTTTTTCTGAATAAGAAGAACCACTCAATCACAATTACCAAATAATGAATAGCTTAAGACATTAGCTTTTATTTCAAGCTAATGTTTCTTAATGAATTAAATAAAAAATTACAATGCACAATAGCTCTTATCTGCAGCAAGACTTATACTATGGGGTAGTCATTTGAACTATACTCAACACTGTTTGAATCACAAGTAAAGTCAAGCTCCTTTCTACACTTCCTATGCATTAACAGCTTAAAAAAAAGTAAGGCTTCTATTTCCACACATTTATGAACTCAAACTACAGTTCCAGAAGTTCCAGACATAGATGCAAGTGCAAAGGAAGCTTCTATATTTCCAAATCCATTTATGCATTTGAGAAACTTTCATCTAACTTTCAACTGGAAGTAATTGATCTGCACTGCAATGACATGCTAAAAGGAAAATATTAAGAGAACCTAGAATTCTATAAATGCCTCCCAAGTAATGACTATACTCAATCAAAATTATATATCCATTTATTACTATAAATATTTAGCATACTTGTCTGTGTGAAAAGACATTTTAAAGATTAAATATGTAGAATCTCATTACAGATCAGCATTAACAACCAACTAATGAACATTTGTAACCAATTTTCATGATAGGTATAACTAGCTTTAAATAAGCAAATGTTATTAACCCAAAGAGAATTCTACTCTTTTCATTAGATCTATATTAAAAATTGTAATCCATTATTAATATATTTTTAATTTCAATACAATTTTTTTTCTCATTATATAAGCACCTATATAATATTCTCAATTAAGCCTCTTAGCCCATGAAGCCTTCTATCTTGACCTCTGCAGAACAAGTCTGCCAATCTCTGATTTAGGTCATGATTCTGCAAGGTGGCAATCTGGGATGGGTTCAGCTGTGTGGTTCTTTTTTCTCTTGGCTGGGCTCTTTCATCTATCTGCAATCAGCCGCTCAATCTAATGTAGCTGGCTACTATTAGCATGGCTTCAGATAAGAGTACTTGTCTATTCCTTCTGTCGTCTCCCATTCTCCAGTAGACTAGTTCAAGATTTTTCACATGGAAGCTGAACAGGGTTTCAAAACAGTGTGAAAGCGTGTGAGGCCACTTAAGATATGATCTCAGAAATGAAACAATGGGCTGGGCGTGGTGGCTCATGCCTGTAATCCTAGTACTTTGGGAGGATGAGGCGGGCTGATTACTTGAAGGCAGGAATTCGAGACCAGCCTGGTCAACATGGCAAAACCCCGTCTTTACTAAAAATTCAAAAATTAGCCGGGTATGATGGTAGACGCCTGTAGTCCCAGCTCCTCAGGGATGCTGAGGTACGAGAATTGCTTGAACCCAGGGGGTGGAGGTTGCAGTGAGCTGAGATTGCGCCACTGCACTCCAGTCTGGGTGACAGATCAAGACCACCTCACAAAAAAAAAAAAAAAAAAAAGAAAAGAAAAAAGAAAGAAAACAATGTCACTTTAGCTATACTGTATTGGCCTGAGTAAATAATTATTATGAGTTAATGCCCAAATTATCTCCTAGTTGTATATATCCTCTCAATATGCTTAAAGATATGAAACATTTGTTTGTCTTCTTGGAGATACAACTCCTTGACCTATCTCCAAACTGGATTGGTTGTTCTCTAGGTCTGTTAAATAAATGTCCATTCTGGGATCTCCCTCAGTCCTATTCTTGTGGGTTCCCTATATAATCCTTGAATTGAATCTCCCAGCTTTCTAGATCCCAATGGATTATTTCTTCTTGGTTTACCCTTTGCTGTGGTAGAGTACGTCCTCCAGGAAATTCCTGACAAAAATATATGAGATGTAAATGTTTCGATATCTAGTTTATCTGTAAAATGCCTTTATTGTACCTTCACACATAATTGATAGTTTGGTCAAGTGTAGATATTTAGGCTGAAATTTTTTGCAGAATTTCATAGGTTATTGAGAAGCCTATTCTGAATCTTCATAATTTGCAAATTGTTTTTTCCCTCTGAGAGAACTTTTATGTATCTAGGCTCTGTTCCGTTCCTCAAAAATTTCATGATGAACCTAGTTACAGGCCTATCTAGAAATTCATGTCTTACAATCTAGAAATTCATATTCTTTAATTTCAGATTTACTTTCATGAGATAACAACATAGTATTATGACTTCCTGCATTGTGTTGCTTTTTGTTTCTTCAAAATTATGTGAAGAACTTCTTGAACTGATTGTCTAATTTTCTGATCTTTTCGTTTCTATTTTTCATTTCTTTGGGTTTTTACACTCTTTTCCCATCCTCTGGTAACCATCCTTCTACTATCTATTTCCATGGGTTCAATTGTTTTGATTTTTAGATCTCACAAATGAGTGAGAATATATAATGTATGTCTTTCTGTGCCTGGTTTGTTTCACTTCACATTAGGAACTTCAGTTCCACTCATGTTGTTGCAAATGACTTAATCTCATTAACAATGATGTAATTCATTTCTATGGCTGAATAGTACTCATTGTATGTAAGTACCACATTTTTAAAAATCTATTCATCTGTTGTTGAATACTTAAGCTGCTTCCAAATCTTGGCTATTGTAAACAGTGCTGCAACAAACAGAGGACTGCAAATATTTCATTGATACACTAATTTTCTTTCTTTCAGGTATATATCTAGCAGTGGGATGGCTAGATTGTATGGTAGCTCTATTTTTGTTTTTTGAGGAAGCTCCAAACCCTTCTCGATAGTGGTTGTACTAATTTACGTTCCCATCAACAGTGTACGTGGGTTCCCCTTTCTCCACATCCTTGCCAGGCATTTGTTCTTGCATGTCTTCTGGATATAAGCCATTTTAACTGGGGTGAGATTATATCTCATTGTAGTTTTTTTTTTTTTTTTGAGACGGAGTCTCGCTATGTCGCCCAGGGTGGAGTGCAGTGGCCGGATCTCAGCTCACTGCAAGCTCCGCCTCCCGGGTTTTTACGCCATTCTCCTGCCTCAGCCTCCCGAGTAGCCGGGTCATTGCAGTTTTGATCTGCATTTTTCTGATTATCAATGATGCTGAACATCTTTTCATATTTTTTTTTTGCCATTTGTATGTCTTCTTTTGAGAAATGTCTATTCAAATATTTTCTCTATTTTTTAACTGGATTTTTAGATTGTTTCCTATAGAGTTGTTTGAAATCCTTATATATTTCGGTTATTAATGTCTTGTCAGATGGGTAGTTTGCAAATATTTATTCTCATTCTGTGCGTTGTCTTTTCATTTTGTTGACTGTTTCTTTTGCCATACAGGAGCTTTTTAACTTGATGTGACCCCATTTGTCCATTTTTGTTTTGGTTGCTTGTGCTTGTAGGGTAATACTCAAGAAATCTTTGCCCAGTTCAATGTTTTGGAGAGTTTTCTTAATGTTTTCTTGTAGTGGTTTCATAGTTTGAGGTCTTAGATTTAAGTCTTTAATCCATTTTGACTTCACATGTGGCAAGAGATGGGCGTCTAGTTTCCTTCTTTTGCGTACGGCTATCCAGTTTTCCCTGTACAATTTACTGAAAAGACTGTCTTTTCCTCAGTATATGTTCCTGGCACCTTTGTCAAAAATGAGTTCACTGTGGGTGTGTGGATTTGTTTCTGGGTTCTCTATTCTGTTCCATTGGTCTGTGTGTCTCATTTTGTGCCAGTACCATGCTGCTTTGGTTACTACAGCTACGCAATATAATTTGAAATCAGGTAATGTGAGTTCTCCAGTTTTGTTCTTTTTGCTTTGGATAGCTTTGGCTATTCTGAGACTTTTGTGGCTCCATATAAATTACAGGATTTTTTTTTTCTATTTCTGTGAAGAATGTCATTTGTAATTTGATAGAGATTACATTAAATTCACAGATTGCTTTGGGAAATATGGACATTTTAATTTATTCTTCCAATCCATGGACACAGAATATCTTTCCGTTTTTTGGTGTCCACTTCAATTTATTTCATTAGTGTTTTATAGTTTTTATTGTACAGCTCTTTCACTTGTTTGGTTAGGTTAATTCCTAAATATTTAGTTTTATTGGTACCTATTGTAAATGGTATTACTTTCTTGTTTTCTTTTTCAAATTGTTCATTTAGCATATAGAAATGCTACTGACTTTTGTATGTTGATTTTGTATCCTGAAACTTTACTGAATTTTGAAATCAGTTCTAAGTTTTTTCAGTAGAATCTTTAGGATTTTTCCAAATATAAGATAAAATCATCTGAAAAAAAAAAAAAATTGACTTCTCCCTTTCCAGTTGGGATGCCTTTTACTCTTTTTCTTGTTTGACTACTCTAGCCAGGGCTCCCAGTACTATGATGAATAACAGTAATGACAGTGGCATCCCTGTTGTGTTCCAGATGTAAGAATATAGGCTTTCAGTTTTTTCCCATTCAGTATGATATTAGCTGAGGGTCTGTCATATTTTAACTTTTATTATGTTGAAGTATGTTCCTACTATACCCAGTTTTTAAAGGGTTTTTATGATGAAGAAGTGGTGAATTTTATTAAATGCTTTTTCAACATCTATTGAAATGATCAAATGGTTTTTGTCCTCCTTTGTTCAATATTTTGTATCACATTAATTCACTTGAATGTGTTAACCATCCTTGCGTCCCAAGGATTAATCTCACTTGGTCATGATGAAAAATTATTTAATATATTGCTGAATTTGGTTTGCTAATATTTTGTTTAGGATTTCTGCATCAATATTTAACAGAGATATTGGCTTGCACTTTTTTTTTTTTTTTTTTTTTTTTTGGCGTCTTTTGGTAATACTGGCCTCACAGAATGAGTTAGGAAGTATTCCATTCTCTTCTATCAATTGGAATAGTTTGAGAAAGATTGGTATTAGTTCTGATTTAAATGTTTTGTGAAATTCAGCAGTGAAGCCATCAGGTTCCCAGGCTTTTCTTCACTGAGAGACTTTTTCCTACAGCTTTAATCTCCTTACTTCTTATTCATCTGTTCAGGCTTTAAATCTCTTCATGATTCCATCTTGGTAGGTTGCATGTATCTAGAAATTTGTCAATTTCTTCTACATTTTCTGATTTATAGGCAAATAGTTGCTCCTAGTAGCCACTAGGAGATACCAGATGTAGTACAGGTACTAGATGAGACACCAAATGTAGTATCTCCTTTTTCATTTCTGATTTTATTTGGATCATCTCTTTTTTTCTAAGCCTGGCAAAAGATTTGTCTATTTTGTTTACCTTTTCAAAAACTCAACTTTTTTGTTTCACTGATCTTTGGTATTGTTTTCTTCATTTCAGTTTCAGTGATTTCTGCTCTGATCTTTATTATTTCTTTTCTTTTACTAATTTTGAGTTTGGTTTGCTCCTCCTTTTCTAGTTATTTAAGATGCGTGGTTGTTTATCTGAAATTTTTCTTTTTTGATGTAGGCACAGCTATCAACTACACTCTTAGTACTGCCTTTGCTGTATCACATAGGTTTTGGTATGCTGTGTTTCCATTATATGTTTCAATTTCCTTCTGAAATTTCTTCATTGACACACTGATCATTGAGGAGCATAGTGTTTCCTTTTCATGTATTTGTGTAGTTTCCAAAATTCCTCGTTATTAATTTCTAGTTTTATTCCATTTTGGTCAGAGAAGATGCTTCATATTATTTAAATTGTTAAAAATGTTTTAAAACTTGTTTTGTAATTTTACATATGGTCTATCCTTGAGAATGATCCATGTGCTGAGGAGAAGAATGTGAATTCTGTAACCTTTGAATAAAATGTCACGTAAATATCTATTAGATTCATTTGCTTTATAGTATAGATTAACTCCAGTGTTGATTTGTTGATTTCTATGTGGAAGATCTGTCCAGTACTGAAGGTGGGCTGTTGACGTCTTCAGTTACTATTTTACTGGAGTCTCTCTCTCTCTCTCTCTTTAGCTATAATATTTGCTTTATATACCTGGGTGCTCCAGTGTTGGGTACATATATATTTAAAACTGTTATATCCTTTTGCTTAATTGACTCCTTTTTCATCATATGATGACCTTCTTTGTCTCTTCTTAGAATTTTTGTCTTGAAATCCATTTTGTTTAAGCATAGCTAGTCCTGCTCATTTTTGGTTTCCATTGGCATGGAATATCTTTTTCCATCCCTTTTTCTTCCGTCTATGTGTGACTTTATACGTGAAGTGTTGTTTCTTATAGGCAACAGATCAAGGGGCCTTTCTAAAAATACATTCAGCCAGTTTATAGCTTTTGATTGGACAGTTTAGTTCATTTACATTAAATGTCATTACTGATAGCAAGGGCTTACTCTGGCTTTGTGTGTGTGTGTGTGTGTGTGTGTGTGTGTGTGATTGTTTTGTAGTCTCCTCTTCCTCCTTTCTTTCTTTCCTTTTAGTGAAGATGATTTTCTCTGGTGATATGATTTGTTTTCTTAATTTTCATTTTTTGTGTGTTCATTGTATGTTTTCTGGTTAGAGTTACCATGAGGTTTGCACTGTCTTAGAACCCATTATTTTAAGCAACTTAAAATAGTTTGCTCAAATAAACAATCAAGGAAAACCTTAACTTCATCCCCACAGTTTTTAGCTTTTTGTTATTATTTATATTTTATTGTATTATGTCTTGAAAACTTCTTCTAGTCATTATTTTTGATTGGTTCATTGTTTATTCTTTCTCCTTAGGATAAGAGTTTACATGCCAAAGTTACAGTGTTATAATACTCTGTATTTTTCTGTGTACTTACTATTACCAGAGAGTTTTGTACATTCAGATGATTTCTTATTGCTCATAAAGGTCATTTTCTTTCCAACTGAAGTACTCTCTTTAGCATTTCTTATAGGACAGGTCCTGTGTTGATAAAATCCCATAGTTTTTGTTTGTCTGAGAAAGCATTTATTACTCCTTCATGTCTGAAGGATGATTTTGTTGAATGTACTATTCTAGGGTAAAAGTTGATTTCCTTCAGCACTTTAAATACGCCATGCCACACTCTCCTGGCCTGTAAAAGTTTCCAGTGAAAAATCTGCTGCCAGACATACTGGAGCTCCATTATATGTTATTTGTTTATCTTCTCTTGCTGCTTTTAGGATCCTTTCTTTATCCTTGACTTTTGGGAGTTGGATTATTAAATGCCTTGAAGTGTAGTCTTTTTTGGATTAAATTTGCTTAGTGTTCTATAAACTTTTTGGACTTGGATGTTGATATCTTTCTCTAGGTTTGAGAATTTGTTATTATTCCTTTGAATAAACTTTCTATCGCTATCTCTCTATCTCCTCTTTAAGGCCAATAACTCTTACGTTTGCCCCTTTGAGGCTATTTTCTAAATCCTGTAGGCATATTTCATTGTTTTTTACTCTTGTCTCCTTTATGTATAGCCCGTTTTCAAGCTCAGTAATTCTTTCTTCTGCTTGATCAATTCTGCTATTAAATAGCCTGTCTTCAAGTGAAGTAATTCTTTTTTTCTGCTTTGTCAGTTCTGCCATTAAATGGCTCTGATGCATTCTTCAGTATGCCAATTACGCTTTTCAATTCCAGAGTTTCTGCTTGATTCTTTTTAACTATTTCAATCTCTTTGTTACATTTACCTGATAGAATTCTCAATTCCTTCTCTGAATTGAGTTTCCTCAAAATAGCCATTCTGAATTCCCTGTCTGAAAGGTCACATATCTCTGTATCTCCAGAATTGGTCTCTGGTGTCTTATTTAGTTCATTTGGTGAGGTCATGTTTTCCTGGGTTATCTTGATACTTGCAGATGTTTGTCTGTGTCTGGGCATTGAAGAGTTAGGTATTTACTTTAGTCCCTGCAGTCTGGGCTTTTTTGCATCCATCCTTCTTGGGAAGGCTTTCCAAATATTTGAAAGAAACTTGGATGTTACTCTAAGCTGGATTTTCTTTAGAGACCCCAAGATCAGTAATGCTGTGGTTCTTTCAGACTCATAAAGGTGTAGTCTTGATGATTTTGGACAAGATCTAGAATTCTCCAAACTACAAGGCAGAGATTCTTGTTCTCATTCTTTAGCTTCTCCCAAACAAATGAAGTTTTTCTCTCTATTCTGAGCCAACTACAGCTGGGGCCACCATCCCTAGGACTGTGCTGGGTCAGACCTGAAGCCAGCACAGCATTAAGTCTTGCCCAAGGCCTGCCTACCACCTAGGTTCGCTCAAAGCCCGAGGGTTCTACAATCAGGAAGTGGCAAGGTGAGCCAGGCCTATGTCCTTCCCTTCAGGGCAGTGAGTTCCCTTAGGCCCCAGGCAGGTCCAGAGGTGCTATCCAGGAGCTGGAGACTAGAGTTAAAAACCTTAGACATCTACCTGGTGTTCCATTATACTATGGCTGAGCTGGAACTCAAACTACAAGGTACAATCCTTCCCACTCTTCTCTCCCCTTTCCAAAGGCAGAGGAGCCTCACCCAGTGGCCACTCCATCTCAGGTCTATGTGAAGTACTGCAGACCTACAGAAAGTACTGTCAGACTACTGCTGATGTTCCCTTAAGGCCAAAAGGCTCTTCCGTTAGCTTGTAGTGTATGCTGCCTGGGCTGGGACTCACGCTTCAGGAAAATGAACTCCTCCTCTGGCTCGGGACTATTCCAGGAATGTCAACCAAGAGCGAAGTCCTAGAATTGGGAACCCTAGGGGTCTACTTGGTGCTCTACCCCACTGAGACCAAGCTGGTATTTAAGGTGCCGGACAAAGTCCCCTTTACTTTTCCCTCTACCATTCTCTAGCAGGAGTCTCATCCTTTAGTCACCACAACTGGGACTGTGCTGAGCCTCATCTGAAGCCAGCAAGTCTCAGAGGCTCACCCAAGGCCCTTGATATAGTACCTGGGTATTGCTGCTGCTTATTCAGGGCCCAAGGGCTCTTGAGTTGAGAGGGAATGAATCCTGTCAGGACTGGGTCCTTCCTTTCAAGGCAGCAAGTTCCCTTCTGCCTAAGATGTGTCTAGAAATGTCACCCAGGAACTAGGACCTGGAAAGGAGGCCTCGTGACTCTCACCAATGCTCTATCCTGCTGTGGCTGAGCTAGTATCCAAGATGCAAGACAAAGTCCTCCCTACTGTTACATCTCCTCTCCTTAAGTGGAAGGAAGGGGTGTCTTTTGGAGCTGGGAGCTGTACAACCTGGGGCTGGGGATGGGTGATGCCACACTACCTCAGCCATCCTAGCTAGTGTCTCAGTAGGTTGCCCGCCATTCCACTGGCTTTTGGCCTGGTTCTGTGCTAGGACTCGCCTAGGTGTTGCAGTCCTTGTGGCCTAGACTTCTGCATTCATTTTGGGCCCCAGAGCACTTTAGCCCATCGTGGTAAGGCTTGGGGGAACTCAAGTTCTTACTGATTGCTAGGATCAGTGATTCCCCTCTGGCCAAGGCTGATTTAAATGCTCACTCAGTGGGCAGGTGTCAGGTAAGTTTGGTCTGGTTTTGCTTTCTGGTATAACAAGGGCAGCACTGAGTTCAATGCTTCCCAATTGCTGGCTCTTCTCTCCAGGGCAGAGAGACACTCTTTGGATGGGGAGCAGTGGTATCAGAGATTCAACAGTGTTTTGCCTGCCTCTTCAGTGTCTCTATCAGCAATATAAAGTAAAAATCAAGTACTCTGCTCACCTGTTTCTTGGTTTTTATAAAGCTGCTTTTTCTGTGTAGATAGTTGTTAAACTGGTGTCCGGGCAGGAAGGATGGTCAGTGAAGCCTTCTATTCCTATTCCACCATCTTGCTACACTTCTTCAAAAAAAAAGTTTTTTGTTCATTTATTGTTATTCTGACCAGGATTACCCCAAAATAGTCATTTTTTGTTATTACCTCCAGAGACAGACATGCTGAATTGTATTTATCAGAAGCAAATGTTGTCAGTCACCAAAATTTTAAGCCTTAGAGACATGTTTGGTTTCATATCCTATTTCCAGTCACCAGGTTCAGTCTTCCCCTCAAAATGTTTATCTGTCCTTTCTTCACTATTTCAACTGCCATCATGTCGGCTACGCTGCCCTCTTCATGCATATCAAGTATTCCAGCAACTTCTAGAGAGTATTCTTATGTTTAGACTTTTTCTTGCTTCTGTGCATCACATTTAAGGCTGTCCAGTTAATTTTCCATAAAAAATATTTAGCTCTTGTCCCTTTTGTGCCAGTGGAGCCTCTGGTGGCATTCTGTTTGTGATAATATTAAATCCAAATTTGTCTCTTTGACTTCAATGTTCTCATAATTGGCTCATGTATATTAATTCCATCTCTGTTTTATAATACTGTCCCAAAAAACATTTCGATTTGTCAAACTGATATCCGCCAAACACTGTGCTCATTTCCATCTCTGTGTTTTCAACTGCCTCAACATGTTGTACTCTGTAATATTTCACTCGGTCTCAAATTGGAACAATTTATAAATTTGACATATTTCTGTAGTTCATTGTAATGTCTTTGAAAACAATGAGAAAGTTTCATTCATACTTGTAACTTCTGTAGAAGCTACCATGTTTTCATGTATATGGTAAATACTAATGTCATGTATATAGGAAATACTGCAGTTTCCCGGACATGCCATGCTTTCCAAGCTTGGAATGATTTCTCTTCATCCTTCTCCTCTGTTTAATAAGCCTACTTCTCCTTCTTCATGATTCAGTTTAAGTATCATCATCTCTAGGAGCCCTTCCTGAAATGTTTCAGGCCTTCCACGTCACAATGTGGGTAGATCTAGTACTCCTTAAATGTGCTCATAGAATACCTTATATTTTATCACTCTCAAAGCACTCTGTAGCTCAAAATTATAATTATCAGTTTACTTGTCCATCTTACCAACTTGACATCCCTTTGAAACCACAGACTATATTTATGACACAGCATAGTCTTTATAACTAGAATACAACTATAGTATCTGGTACAGACTACAGATGCACAGTTCATCATAATGAACATGCGAATTTGTTTCCCCAATTCAAAGAAAACCTACTTAAGAGTAGAGATTATTTATTACATTTCTTGTGTCTCCCAGAGCAACTTATTCTATGGGTACACACTAGATTACAGCTTCTC
This sequence comes from Macaca thibetana thibetana, assembly GCF_024542745.1. Taxonomy (NCBI): domain Eukaryota; kingdom Metazoa; phylum Chordata; class Mammalia; order Primates; family Cercopithecidae; genus Macaca; species Macaca thibetana. The sequence continues at coordinate 28,611,614 of NC_065588.1, read as the reverse complement.
ACAACTGTCTTAGTTTATGGCTCTCTTGCTGTTTCAGCAATTTTTTTCATGCTCCTACTAAGCCAAAAGAAATACCTAGTTGTTCCATAGATTAATTAGGTAGGTGATAACTTAGCCATTTGAAAAGATAATATATAAAAATTGAAAGGAAACTATTTTTATTTCATCCTTAACTATAGTTCCTTACTCATGAGAATTTTGTACATAGTATGCATTGCAAAACTTCTTAACCCTTGGAATAAGATGGGATAGTAACACTCTGGTGTTCTGTTCCACATTGGTTTTTGCATAGTACTTGCTTTTTATCTCAGCAGCATCCAAAATGTCAGCTTCACAAAGACATAATAAAAGAGAAAGAAATGTAACATAAACAAATATTGACAAGCTGGTAGTTCATCTGGTTTCAAGAGCTCAAGTGTTGCTGCATTACCTTCTGGTTGGAAAAAAAAAAAAAAAAACCTTCAGCATTCTTATGAATTCTTTGCAGCACCCCCCTCTTGATACACAGTTTGGAAAACTACAGCATTTGGTAATCATCAGTAACCATCTGTTTACCTGCTGCTTATTATGCATGGCACTATGCTAGGTGTGAAAATTACATCAGTAAATAACATGGTAATAATAATAGTAGCAGTAGTATCAACAACAGTGGCCATCCTAGCAAGAACAACACATACTATGTTCCAGGCACTGGGCTAAGTAAGTGAAATGAATTTATGCTGCCTTATTAGCAATTTAGTGGTACTAAAGATTCTGTGACCCAACAAAGGTGTGTGAAAGACAAAGAGCTAAATGAAATAAATATAAAAAGTATTAAAATAAAAATATAAAAGTCATGCTTTATATTTCTGGGTTAAAAGTTAACAAAATGGTCAGGTATATTATCATTTGATCCTCAGGATGATTTTGAGAGGCATGTATATCCTGAAATTTAGAATACTTAGGCTACTTAACCAAATTTATAAGTTTATAAAACAACAATGTAAGTATTTTAAATGTATTGTAAAAGGATTTTACAGTAATTATTTCAGAAACAAATAACTTTTTAGAATTATAAAATGATAAATTTGTGAAATATTAGTAATTGGGTACAAATCTGTGAAGTAGGAATTTGCCCTGCACCTAAAATACAGGAATAGAAATGATATCCATAGTGTAGAAAGAACAGTAGAGATTATATTCTTTAATACACATATTCTTCAACCTTCCACCCAATCCATCTTTTTAATCCTGGATATAACGATGCACATTTTGCCAGATCAATTGTGATTTCATAATTTCAGCTTGTACAGTCATACACTGTATGATGATATTTTTGTCAATGAGGGACTGTGTATGCAACATTGGTCTCTTAAGATTATAATAGGTATTTTTACTGTTGTCTTTTTTTGTTTAGATACACACTTACCATTGTGTTACAACTGCCTATAGTACTCAGTACAGTAACATGCTGTATTGGTTTGTAGCCTAGGAGCAACAGACTATACCTAAATAACCTAAGTGTGTGGTAGGCTATATCACCTAGGTTTCTAGAAGTACACTCCATGAGATCTGCATTACAAAATCTCCCAGTGACGCATTTCTCGGGATGTATCCCCATGGTTAAGAGACAAAAGACAGCAGTGAGCTAAAAATTTTCACCTACTTCCTCTAATTTGTCCCTCCTCAGCTAAGTTAAAAAAAATATATATACACACACACACATATATATCTATAGATATATATAATATAATATATAAAATAATATGTAATGTAATATATAATATATAGATATATAAAAATATATACACATATAATATATAGATATATCTATCTATAGATATATAACTAAAGAGGAAGAAATATGTATAAAAGTATACACATACACATATGTGTATATACAGTATATGTATATATATTTTTATACATAAACATATAGTATACATATATAAAGTATATACACACATACATATAAAAGTATATATGCGTGCAAATATGTGAAGAATGTGGCTTTATATTTTTTTCTTTTCAAGGCTAAACACTTCAACTCCTTCAACAGTATGTGACAAGGTATCCTACTTTATCACAATACCACCTAATATTTGCATGCTATTTATGGTTTCTAAGCTTTTTCACTAATCTATTATCTTTCTTTTTTGACTTGTTTCTAAGGGCCTCACAACAACTAGGCAAAGCAGGTATTATCAATCCCATTTAGAGATCTGAAAGTGGAGCCTCATACATTTTTAAAACTTGGTCAAAATTACATGAGTCACAAGCTAGGACTCAAATCTAACCCTCTTTACCCCTTAGCACATTTATTTGACAATCGGTTAAAATTCTTTTGATCACAAGTAACAGAAAATTCAGCACAAATTGACTTGAAGGGAAAAAAAAAGAAAGTTACAGTCTCATGAGAGAACATAAAAGAACTTTAGTGTGGGCTCCATCTAGCATGCAAACAATGTGATCGGGATACCAATTTCTTCAGTTCTTAGTTCTGCCAATGATGTTGTTTCTATTTTCTCAAAAGCTTTACATATATGGTCCCAAGACAATTACTAACAGCTTTAAAGGTTTTCTCATTTTCTTGCTGTGAAAAACAGAGTTTATATACCTGAGGAGGCAAGTCCTCAAATTGCGTCTGAAGAGCTTGGCTCAAATTATGTATCCATCCTTGGGGATGGAAAACAATTATTAGCCTAGATCAACAAGTACCTATATGTAAATTAGAAAGTAGGTTAAATTTCCTCTAAACCACATCACTAAAATATAAACTATCACATTGGGAACAGAGGAATAGATGCTGAGGAGGTACAAACGAATGTCTAAGACATTTTCATTCTGATTTGGAAATGTCTCTTTGAAAACATGGCATCTTTTGAATGTATATGAATGGTATAATTAAATGTAATGCTTCTATTTGACCAGTGAAAGAGAGTGTACTACTTTACTATGACCTAAAAATTCTACTTGTATTCATGCAGCCATTCATCACTGTAGCGCAAACATACACTAGTTGTTCAAAGAAAACATTTTTCTGAAGCTGAAAGTAATTATCCTTGACCTCTCAGAGTATTTTCCAAGTTTTTCATTGAGTAACAATAATAAGAATCAGTTCAGTTTGGCATCCAACTGACAGTGTGATGAATACTTCTTCAAAAAGGGGATAATAACATCCAAAGCACTATTTTAAATAACGCTAATCTTGGTAAAATGTTCCAATTAAAAGCTACCAAAACTCTAAGAGCCAAATTGTGTTGTTGGAGACCCAGTTGATTTTTTAAAGATTAGTATGTCTCCTTAAAATATAATAAATACATAGTATATATACTTTTGTATGTGTATATATAGTATGTGCATATATACTTTTATACATAAAGTATACATACATAAAGTATATACATTCATACATATCAAAGTATATATGCACGCAAATATGTGAATAATACGGCTTTATCTTTCTTTCTTTTCAAGGCTAAATGCTTCACCTCCTTTAATAGTATGTGACAAGGTTTCCTGCTTTGTCACAATACCACCTAATATTTGCATGCTATTTATGGTTTCTAAGCTTTTTCACTAATCTATTATCTTTCTTTTTTGACTTGTTTCTAAGGGCCTCACAACAACTAGGCAAAGCTGGTATTATTAATCTCATTTAGAGACCTGAAAGTGCTGGTCCTATATATTAAATCTATTGCAGTTTGTTAAGATTCACCTCCTTCTTTCAAGGTAATCTATTGGAGAAGACATAGGTCTTTTTATAATAGTATGGCTGAGCAGTAGTATAGTTATATACTGAATGCTCAAGAGGAGCTCTTGATTTAATCTGCAAGGAGGAAATAAAAATTTTATGGAGGGTAAAAAATGGTGAATTATGAAATAAGAGTGGGTTTTGCCAGGCAGGAAGCAATGGGATTCTAGGCTGATGGTGCAGTATGAACCAAGGCCCAAGACCATAAAATAGCACACTATAAGTACCAGCCATTTGCTTCTAAAAGCATGAAATGTGAAACGCAGCAGCAGAAGATGAGTTAGACAGGTAAAGACCAGATCAATGAAAGATGTATGTTTTATGCTAAGTCGTTTGAACTTTTATCTTACAGGCTACAGGGAGGCACTAAAGAATTTCAAGTGGGAGAATGACATCCATTTTTTGCTCCAAGTTGAAAAGGCACAAAACTGGAGGTAAAGAAGTCTATACAGGAGGTCAAGGTAAGCAATAAAAATATTAACTGAGACAAAGATAACAGGTTTGAAGTAAGTGTATATGTTTAAGGATTATTTTTCAGGTAAAATGGAAAGGTTCTGATAATTAAAAAGATGTGAAGTGGGCGGATTACAAGGTCAGTAGTTGAGACCAGTCTAGCCAATATGGTGAAACCCCATCTCTACTAAAAATACAAAAATTAGCCAGGCATGGCGGCGTGCGCCTGTAGTTGTAGCTATTTGGGAGGCTGAGGCAGAAGAATCACTTGAAGCCAGGAGGTGGAGGTTGCAGTGAGCTAAGATGGCACCACTGCACTCCAGCCTGGGTGACAGAGTGAGACTCCATCTCAAAATAAAATAAAATAAAATAAAAAAGATATGCAAATGAGGACAAAAGGGAAAATCTAGGATGAATTCTCATTCTTTGGACTAGAGAACTTGGCAGATGTTGTGTTACAGACATCTCACTGAATGACTATAACTGAAGAAAAATATAATAGAAGGAAGAAAGGACTTAGATGAAAAGGTATCATTTCTCTATAGATATGATACATTTGATAATTTAAAATGTCATTATGATTTTATTATCAACTAGGTTACTATCAAAGTATTGTAAATAAAAACTTAAAAATGAATGAATGAATCAAAACTAAAGAAGTCAGCACAGAAAAACTTCAGGGTTGTGAAACTAGCCTGCTAAGCTAAAATAGAAATGCTATTTCCTTTTTTAAAAGAGGGGTCAGGTGGCAGTACTACATTTCTTAAGGAAAATTTAACCACTGATTGTAATGTCTGTGGCTTCTGGGGAAAACATAACCCCAAATTACAGTGGCTGTGGTTATAAACTATTATGAAGAGCTTCCAACGTCAGACATCGTTTCAGTGTCTGTATGCACTGGAGTTCTTTTACAGGACTTTGCTAGAACAGCAAAATTAATGACTATCCTCTTTTTGCCTACTTTGGTGTCAATAACAAACGTCCTTTCTGTTACTTAACAAAGACTTTTAAGTGACTCAGAATTAATTTAATATGAAAATCAATAAGCCAAGGTCATAAATTTTCTTTTAGTATCTCAGAAAAAATGTACAATCTACAATCAATGCTAAGACTTAGTCTTAACTTGCGATCAACGCCAAAGGAAAACATCTCTCAAATAAATTCTGAGAATTATCTACCACAATCCTTAGGTACTCGGTTTTCTGTCACAGTTTAACATTTATCTCCTCAGTAAATCCAGTACTAGCAGAGAGGAAATCTAGAGGTAAATTCTAAAGCAGAAGCTGATTTTTTCCTTTTCATTTCTCAGGAATAATTTAGGTGGCTTAAGTTACACAATGTTTTTGCGTTGCCATACTAGATCATTTCCTAATTTCTACTGTGACTTAGTAGACAAAGAAATATATTAATTGCTGTTAATTATGGTTTTAGTTTTCTTTAAAAGAACATTCAAGTGCTGTGAAGTGACCTACACCTTAGAATTTAAAAATGGCTTCCAAGTTTTTAAAAAGTCAGTCCCTTCAGTTAATACTCAGAACAGTTGGTAGGTCCCTGGAGAGGGCCTCTTCAGGTTCTATGTATCCCAACCAGCTGCCAGACAGAATGAGCACTGGCCTCTGCATCTAGGCAGGGGCTCAGTAGAAAGTGGCAGAAGCTGCTGTTCATAGTGGTGACCTGAGCTTCCTAGAAAGTCTGGATGAATGCCTGGCTACTCAATCATGGGTTACAGGGTGACACAGACAGCACCAATAAGTTTAACACTTTCATTATTTCATCTGAAGTACAACTGTTATGTGTGAAACTATTTACAGTATTACACATTAATCTAAAGTGTCCATATTCTTTCTAGGTAGAAGATGGACACAATCCATAAAAGAATGTCATAAAACCCTATCCAGAAAATATTTCCTTTTTATTTATTTGGTTTTAAATAACAACTATATGCTTATTAATCCAAAATTTCTATTTCCAGCCCTGACAACTCCCCTGAATTCCATGTCTATATTTCTAACTGCCTACTCAACATTTCCTCTAGGCTCATGAATAAGCATCACACATTTAATACACACAAAGTAGATTTTTTTTTTTTTTTGAGACGGAGTCTCGCTCTGTAGCCCAGGCTGGAGTGCAATGAGGGGATCTCAGCTCACTGCAAGCTCCGCCTCCCGGGTTTACGCCATTCTCCTGCCTCAGCCTCCCGAGTAGTTGGGACTACAGGCGTCCGCCACCTCGCCCGGCTAGTTTTTTTTTTTGTATTTTTTAGTAGAGACGGGGTTTCACCGTGTTAGCCAGGATGGTCTTGATCTCCTGACCTCGTGATCCGCCCATCTCGGCCTCCCAAAGTGCTGGGATTACAGGCTTGAGCCACCGCACCCGGTCACAAATTAGATTTTTTAACCCCATGAAACTTAACCTTTTCTCACCTCAGTAAATGAAATTACATCCAAAATCACCATCCATCCAGTTACTCTGAAAGTCATTTGTTTTTTAAAATCAGCTCTATTAAGGTATTACTTGCATATAATTTTCACGAATATTAAGTGTGTAATTTGCTAAGTTTTGCCAAATAGAAGCGCTATCACAATCAAGATATAAAACATTATCATCCCCCTCAAAAAATTGCCCTGCCCCTAGATATTGTAACTACTTATGTGTCTTCTCTCATATCACTTTTGTCTTCTCTAGAATCTCATATAAATTGAATTATATGAAATGAAAATTTACTGAGTTTGGCTTCTTTCCTAACTATATTGTCTAAAGAAATCCCCTACAACCAGTGTCAGCTAAATATATAACCCCGAATTTTTTCTTCCTAGCCCACAGCACCACATGGCATTATCTTGCGTATTATAGCTCTTTTCCAACTTGAATGTTAGCTCTATGAAAGCACAGGGGCCTTGTCTATCTTGCTTAATGTTGTGTGTCAGAAACGTCTAACAGTGCCAATACATGGCAGAGGTGCCATAAATGTTACAGAATGGATGAATACATAAAAGTAACATCTTCTTAAAGTTTTGCCTATAGAACTTATCTGTTAATTTCCTAGGATGATTTCAAATATTAAATGATAAATGACATAAATCTGTACTTTATACTAAGATGAGAACACAGGGAGATAGAATCGAGTAGTGGCAAATTACAAGGCCTCAGGAGTTAGGCTGCCTGAACTTGAATACTGCCTGCTGACTCTTCTAAAAAGTCACATGGCCTAAAACAAGTTACATAATCTCTGTAAGCTTTAGTCTCCCCATCTGTATCAATGGGGATAATAATAGTACCTACTTCATAAGGTGGTTGTGAGGAATTGAGATGAAACATCTAAAAAAATTTGAAGAGTGCTCAGCACTTAGAATTGAATTAATAAGTCAATATTGTTAATTATTGCCATTTCCACCACCACCAGTTCTGCTATTATCTTACTGCTACTATTTTCTGCAGGCAAAGCTACAAAAAAACAAAAACAAAAATAAATAAAAATACCTTTTTAGCTAAACTAGCTTAATATATTTGCTTAGAATAAAGGCAACTTAATGAAACTTGAATATGAGGAACTATTATTGTTTCCCTTATTGTTATCAGATAATGATCTGTCAGCTTTTGTAATGCCCTTTATTTGAGGGATTTTCCTAAAAGAAGTAACAAGGACATTAATTATAAATGTGAAACTCATAGTTAAAATCCTCCAGGATACGCACAGAATGAAGAGGCAGTATTTCAGATTCCTATCACTAGCAGCCCAGGGGTAAAGTCTATTTATAAATGATATTTCTATTCTTGCAACAAAACTAATTTAGGGCAATTAATTAAACTCATGGGACTTTATACAAACCAATCTATAGTAATATATTAGTTTTTCCAATTGGCTTTTCCTAGGAAACTAATATGATTAATTAATAAATGCCATCTATAAACTTATTTGAAAATTTTGGACAAATACAATTAAGTCATTAAAAGCATCTTCTGGGAAGTGTACCCTTCAAGGATATTTACTGCATGTTTCCTACATGCTTATTTTTCTTGTAGCTGGTATTTTACAACTAGCATAATTTTCATTTTGTTTAATGATTATAATCAGATACATTATTAATTTACTTTTTCCTTTACCTTGGGAATTTAGAAAAATATTAAAATACCAGATGATGTCAACAAGAGGTGAAACAGGAAAACCCTGGATCCTTTGTCCTTCCATGGACACACTCAATTAACAACGATGCATGCACAAATACCCTTTGTGGAAAATTCAGACACAAATTGAGAGGGTCCTTCACCCTGGGCAAGCACGAAACCAACTACATTGAACTGGCAGGAAAACTCAAGACCTAACTCTCACCACAATCCCTATACCCAATACAGTGCCATATGATCCAAAGGAAATCCATAGCTCTCAACTTCTCTGGTGGGGAGAAAGTTGGATTACATGTCCAATCAACCTTCCTAGAAACTGCCCAGGTTATCCGCTTCTGTCTTACCTATCTCAGAGCAGTAACAGGACCTGACATACTACTGATGCCTAGGGGCCAGTGAGAACAAAGATGGTGGATTAAATTAACAAGCAAACAGTTGCTATAGCCCACCCCCCTGCTCAGGCCAAGAAAGAGGGCAAAAAACCTCAGATTGCAGCTTCTCCCTGGGGGAGGGAAAGAGTTGGACTACATGTCCAAAGTTCTAATTTTTCCAGGGGCTCCTGGGAGACTGGCTTCTGTCTCACCTATCTGCGAGCACTGGAACACCATGTACTTTAGACAGCTTTGGGGTGCCAACAACAAACACAGCAGTATGGATTAGCATAAAGGTTTGAGAGGCCCACAAAATCTCTGATCAGGATGATTGGTGTGGTTCTTCACCAGTACAAGGCCAGTCAATGAAGACTGTGAGAGGTGAGAAGTAGCTGTTATTTTTTTTTTTTTTTTTTTTTTTTTTTTTGAGACGGAGTCTCGCTCTGTAGCCCAGGCTGGAGTGCAGTGGCCGGAACTCAGCTCACTGCAAGCTCCGCCTCCCGGGTTTACGCCATTCTCCTGTCTCAGTCTCCTGAGTAGCTGGGACTACAGGCGCCCGCCACCTCGCCCGGCTAGTTTTTTGTATTTTTTAGTAGAGACGGGGTTTCACCGTGTTAGCCAGGATGGTCTCGATCTCCTGACCTCGTGATCCACCCGTCTCGGCCTCCCAAAGTGCTGGGATTACAGGCTTGAGCCACCGCGCCCGGCCAGTAGCTGTTATTTCTAATGGATAGAACCAACATACAGAGTCAAGAAAAATAAATAAGGAACAATGTTCCAAACAAAGAAATAAATGTGAAATCCACCCAAATGATACAGAGATATATAATTTAACTTGGCAGAGACTTTGTAGCAAAACGTGCAAACATGTGTAAGGAAATTAATGTAATTTATTCAAGACATGTTTAGATTGTCTTCACCATATTCTGAACCTACAGAGGACAAATTTCAAAGTAGTGTATCATATACTGCATGTTTCTTGTAGACTCCTGACAAATCAGCAGAGAAGTGTGCTCTTTAAGAGATATATTATTCCATTAGGATGATGAATATGTGTTGATTTTTTCATGCTTCTTACCCAATTTAAGGGATGAATGGCCCACATCTATGTGAGGTTACAGGAATGTTTGGGGTCATAAAACAAATTTAAATAAACTCTCCCAAATAAGAACTTAGCCAATGAACTTGACCTTACTGGCATGAAATTCCAAGCAACTGAAGTGACAAACATTTTATATGCAATAAGTACTCAATATACATTTATTGATAGATTACAGTAAGAATTAAAAGGTAATACTGCTTTAGTGAAAAAATGCAAGAAAAAAAAATCTGCTACTGTAGTACTGTTATCTTACCATAGATGCTACCTACAGATCTGTTTAATTTTTATAACAAATGGGTAACTGTGTGTTACTGAGAATAAACAAGTGACATCTTTAAAAAATGTAACTTTTATCTGGGGTATTAAAAACTCTGAGCTTTTTAAGGCTTCATTAAGATTAATGAGTCATAAAAAAATCTGGGTTGATCTGAAAGGTTAGTCATTTTAGCTGCATTTATAATGTGAATGAAAAATTGTAGTATATTTAACAGTTTGAACATGAGAAACCGACTTCTTTTGCTTTTGATACTTAAGGGAATTTTTATTTAAGTACTTCTGCCTATATATATATAAAAAGACTAATTATAAAATAGGACTGTGCAAATTCAATCACAGAAAAAAAAAGGTAGTGTTTTTAATTGTTCAGATAAACAATCAAAAGTTATTTTGCATGTAGACCACACCTGTTGATCGTTATGTATCTTTATGAGACTATAGGGAATATTTGTGAGGTTTTATTAATGATTGTTACCAACTATAGGTATAGAGATTTACAAATTAGAATTATAAATTAATTGAATCAAATTGTTTTCTACACAAATATATTATTTTGTATTGATTGAGTTTGTGTGCATGTGTGCGTGTGTGTTTGCCTCTATGTATGAGAAAAGGAAAAATAACACAAAGTTTAATGTATTTGCAATTACTAAACATAAATTTTGTTTTGACCTTTTAGAAAATAAAGTAAAAGGGTAAAATGGTCCGTTACTAAGTTTTCAATATCAGAAAGATGAAAGCACATTAAAATATTAAAAATGATTAATTCAAAATATTAACATCAAAATGAAAATTAAAAATTAAAAAGTCATAAATATCTACTAAGGTTGTTTTAAGTAAAATAAAAGAGTAAGGGTACTTCATTTTGAGAAAAATGAGAAAAAAAAATTTACAAACAGTTAATATTACTAACCTGACTTATTTTTCTTTGTTCTTGTATAGCTTTTTGAATTTCCTGAGATACTTTTTCTTGATCTTTTGCATGTTCTGTCTTCCATAATTCCCTTTCTTCAGCATGGGCTTTCTCCAAATTTTTTCTTTCTTCTTCTATGGCTTTTAAAACTGCATCCTTCATTGCTTCTTTTTCAAGCTTCAAAATAAATAAAGACCAGAACAAATTTGAAAGATTGACTGCATAATGATTTCTTGAGTAAGACAGACTTGGTTAACCTAAAAGATAAAAAAACTTTGATCCTATAGTGTTTAGTTCTCACATTGCTGTTTTTATGCATAGTAAATAACTGCTATAAAATAAAATCTATTATTCTTTTTTATACAAATATTCCTACTTAATTTCCATGGCATTTCTAATCTTCAAAGAAATCAGGTCTTAGGGTGAAGTGGCAGATTTCAAACTATATAGTCTAAGGATCCCTTTACAATCTTAAAATTATTGAGGATATCAAAGAGATTTTGTTTATGTTGATCATATGTATTAATACATACCATATTAGAAATTCAAGAAAAAATAAAATTAATTCATTTAAAATTAATATCATTAACTGCATTGATATTAATATATTTTATGAAAAATAACTGCTTTCCAAAATTAAAAAAGGAAAATTCCACTGTATGTGTCTTTAAACCTCTTTAATATCTGACTTAATACAAGACAGCTAAATTAATTCCTATTTCTCCCTTCTGTGTGAAATCTGTAATGGTGTTTTTTAGTTGAAGTATATAAAGAAAACCCAGTCTCACACAGATAGGTAGTAGGAAAAATTTGAGTATTTAGTAGCCAGTTTAGATAATTGTAGATATTCTTGATGATTTCACATCAGAACTTGACAAGGACTAGTTCTTAAAGGTTAGTTGGCATAATGAAAATAAAATTATGTCAAATGATATTTTCATGTTATTATATTACGATCCTTTCTTGTACTCTGAATGAATCATTTATCGATACATAATTTTTAACATTTTTATGGGAAAAATATTGATTTATTGAGTTACATGTCTTCTTCAGATGCTGACACACTTCTTTGTACCAAAATTTTAAAATCACATTTGTTAATGTTACCATAAATCTCATCAGGAACATACATATTGGAAAACAGATACAAATTTTCTAAAATTCGACTTTTTGCTTTACATCACCTCAAACTCTATTCCAAAGAAAGAGTGCTACTTTCCATTTTGTTCTTAAATCTATACTCTAGCAGTATACAACTTGGCCACCTTCTATATTATTCACATCAAACATACATGTTGACTCCATCTTCTCCATATTTCCAGAATTTGCCTATTTCTTTCCTTTCCAAACTACTACTACTGGTCTGTTTCTACCACTCACTATCTCGTAGCCAGACTTTTGATGCATTCTATGAATTCTTTCCCTGCCTCTAGCTTTTGTTGCCTCTAATTTCCTAAAAGTTAATGTCAATTACCATTACATCACAAACATGTTTTTAAAATGTCAGTATGTCTCCCTTACCCTATGGAATAAAATTCAAACTCTGTTCAGAATGCTAGCCATCCTTTCAGGCTGAATTCAAAAGTAATTTATTGTTTAAAAACTTCTAAGACATAGACATATGATGTACATACTCATAACAATTTAATGCATTCCTCCTTGCCCTCTTGGTATATAAATAATATTTTTCTTATCTGATTATAAATTATTTAAGAAAAAGACAAAATCATAGTCACCCTTAAATTTAACCCTGGCATAGTGATACATAGATATGAGACATTCAATATTTGTTTGCTAAATTTAATTTTAAATCTAAAACTCAAAAGTAAGTGTTAAAAGTGTATTTGTTGGTGTGTGTATATTTTATATCTATGAATACATGATTTAGATGACTTATTTTAAACTTGGCTTTAAAAATTACTTACCTTGATACACAGATGCACACACAACCTCTAATTAGATCCAACAAATCGCAGGTGGATATTAGTATCCCAACATATATGTTCTTTATAACAAGTAACTAATAACCTATATGGTAAAGCATTTCAATGCTACCATTATATTGTGTGATGTGAATTTAGTAAGAATATAAGTAGTCATATCTTAAGTTTAAAAGTAAATAAAAAAATAAAAATGTTGATTTTTATGGAATGAAACATTATATAAAAGATTCAGCATACTATTAATATATTCAGTTTTTTTATTTCCACTTACAAGCAACCCACTATTACAGATGGAAATACCTTTGCAGCGGATACTAATGCCTCTTTATTTCTTTGCCTTTCTTCCTCCAAACATTTCTCCAATATTTCCTGTCAAATGATAAGACAGTTGGAAAAACATTAAATGTATTATTTGAGGTAACAGAACACATTCTTTCTACACTCTGAGCACAGTGAAAGTATTACCTTCTGTTCTTGAGAATGCTGAATCAAAGCTTCCTTTATTTTTTCTTTTAACAGTTCCTTCTCTGTATCTAGCATTTCAAGGAGCCTCTGATGCTACAAGGAATGATAAGCAAATTATATTACGGCTCTGAGGCAGATGATCTATCAACAAGGAGAGTAGCTGGTAGAATTCATTTGTCCAGAAATATCGAAGTAGTTACAAAAGGAAAAAATGAGAAGTTCTCTAAAATGAAGGCTTAGGAGAAAAAAATCACTAAAATCACCTTTCTATAATCAGCCAAGATACATTTCCTAGCCCCAAGTTCAACAGAGTATATGACAAGAAATCTAACTTAAGAACAACTAGTCAAAATTGAAAAATTAATCAGAAAATGATGTCTTTTCCAAAATTAAGTTTAGAAAAATTACTCACTAAAATGATTATTATTAGGTTGCCGCAACAGAAGCAATGAAGCAATTAGATGATAACTGAGAAACGTAAAATATCTGCTTGATGAACAACTATCATCATAGATTATTTGCGTTCCTAGTAAGGCATTGTTAAAAAAATTGAAAGATTTATTAATTGTTGTCACCTCAAGATTTTACCACAGATTCAAAAACTAAATCTATGAAATGAGTCCAAGAAATATTATGTAACCGGTAATATAAATGTGTATAAAGTTAATGTATCTATTTTTATTTTGATGTGCTACAGAAAAAGCTCACATAACTATCAACTAGTTATCATGGACCAAGCACTTGATGTTTGAATAGAGCTTTCTGAGAATATTCAACTTTTGCAGCCTCAGTATCTCCAATAGCCATGAGCCAAATACTGTTCCAGAACAGTGCACTGATGTGGAAACAAAACTAAAAAATATGTATTGCTACTCATATATTTTTCATTAAGTTATTAAAGGCAAGTAAGATATTTTCTCAGATTTGGAATGCTATTTATATCCAAGCCTCCTTTAAATATGAACTCATTTGACACCCAATATTTTAAAATAGATTTATGTCTTTTATAGTTGTTCTTATTTAAAACATTTTTAGGGAGAGAGTCTATATTGAGAGTAAGTGACCAAGCAGTCCATGTCTACTTAAGATAGTCTGTTATTCTTGTTTTTAATTATGCTACTTTTCATCTGTTTTTCAAGAGAATAAGTAAAATCACATGAAAGATGTGTTTTTTCCTTAAAAACAAATCCAAACTGTGATATAAATCATTACATGACTCAGAAATTATGAGTACTATATGAAATTATGTAAGGCAGCTAATTAACAAATGAGTAGACTTACCACATAATTAATGTATAAGTATTAACAACAGACTTTAATTTTGTATTCTACGTAAATCTAGATGCACACAGAATTTCATAGGATCAGAAACAATACCTAATCCTATTTGAAATACATATATGAGAAAATATGCAAAGATATATACCAGGCAAATAATTAGACTTAAAAATGATAAAAAATTATATGAGACTGAAAATATTCAATTTAGACTTAGGAAGAGGTAAACATAACACAAATAACACAAAAATGTTTAGAATTAAAATATATAATAAAATTTTTGGAGTTATTAATAACTTAGAACACAAATATTGCTTAAAAAGAACTGGTAATGTTAGCAAAGTGAAACTAATATAAATCACTAAGTGATTTGTTATAAGTGGGCTAAATTCCCTAACTGGTCCAATAAAAACTAAATTTGAAGAGGGTACATTAGTTAAAATGACAATGTAATGTTTATAAAATTCATTCCTGAATGTCATTTCTTAATTCTGACAGTATCCTACAATAGAAGACAATTTTTGAACTTAAGTTTAAGAATAAACCTGAAATTACTGTTTGAAAGAAACATCCTACATAAAATATAACCTAAGTAAAATCACAGATTCCCTTGAGAAAATACAACTGGGTTACTGGCTTTTCTCAAACTTACAGATAATAACAGCACTTTTGAGGTTTCAGGCACTGTTGAAAGTGCTTTACATGTAGTAGTACCACATTAAACTCTCACAACAAACTGCTGTATTTGTCCACATTCTTCTCATTTTCAGATGAGTCAGCTGAGACTTAGAGAGCCTAGGTAAGTTACTAGGTCTTTAATTATTTCAACAATAATCATATCCTATATAATCATTATCAGTAGTAGTAATTATCTAATACTAAAAGCAGCCCAGTACATTATACCTCGTTATTACCTACAGTAAATAAAAGCTACATAATGTAATCAGTATGTCAAGTAAGACCTCATTATGATTTTGCTGTAATACAATAAGACTAATCTATGCTTCCAATTTGGTCATTTCAGACTACTATTATTATTAAAATAAGATGATTTCCTGAACAAATTGCAATTGGTATTGAGACAGATGATTCAGAAAGATACTTAATGGCAAGGGGAAAATTTCTCCTTTCTTTCTTTTCTTTTTTCTTTTTCTTTCCCTCCCTTCATCTTTCCCTCCCTCCCTCCTCTATGTTGACCAGGCTGGAATTGAACTCCTGGATTCACGTGATCTTCCCACCTCAGCTTCCCACCAAAGTGCTGGGATTACAGGCATGAGCCACCGTGCCCAGCCAAAATTTAGATCTTAAAATTAAACACAGATAATTTGTAAAGCAAACAAATAATTCACAAGAGGCTACTCAAAACCCACATGCTTCAATAAAATGTATTTTGATTTTTGTAAAACTGATATATGCTCATTATAAAAAATATAAAGAAGTGAAAATTTCCCAGTGTCCCATTACCCAAAGAAAATCACTGATAGCATTTAGGCAAACATCCTTCTGGAGAGCTGTTTATTAAATATTTTATATAATGAATTTATATATAAATATTATTCTGTAACCTTTTGGAACTCTATGGTATAGCATTATTCGTTTTGTTTTGTTAAATTTAATATATATTTTGCCATTCTCCTTTTTATAGACTTTTATGTTGTTTCCAATTTTTCACTTTAAACAATGTTTATTTTTGTGCATGCATCTTTGTGAAACTTTACAATTATAGCCTTATGAGAAACTCCTAGAAACCATATTAACAGGCTGAAGATTGAGCAAGTTTTATATTTTAATGCATACTCTCAAACTGTACTCTAGAAAAAATACCAAATTACACCTTTTCTAACAAAGGAGACACCCCTACAGAAAAGAATCATGGACTGCTAGAGCAACTAATCAACGAAATTGTTCCACCCTTGGAGAAAGGAATCCTTGCTCTTTTTGTCCAGAAATACTTTGTATTTACTACTGACCAATCACTGCTATTTATTTCATCATTCTCCCTTTCTGAAGTGGGCATTTTTGTTGCAGTTATTTGGTTCTTTTCTCTCTCTTACAAATCGTAATTATAGTTTTTTTGAGGCCATACAAGGTGGCTCACACATGTAAATCCAACACTTTGAGAGGCTAAGATGGACAGATCACTTGAGTCCAGGAGTTAGAGACCAGCCTGGGCAACAGGACAAAACCCTGGTCTCTACAAAAAATACAACAATTAGTTGGGTATAGTGGCATGAGCCTATAGTCCCAGCTACTTGGGAGGCTGAAGTGGGAGGATCACTTGAAGTAGGAGGACCTCTCACCTTCATAAAACTGTATTTATATTAAAACTACAAAAAACTATATAAATATAGTTTTACTTCCCTACTTCTGAACTGTCTCTGTTTCCTTGAAGTTTCTTTTTATTTGTTCCTTTGAGTCAGTAACTTTTTCATTTGAGATGTTTTTGTTTGGTAACAATTTTATGTTCATTCATATTAAAAACTCAAACACAAAAATGTTGAAAGGAAATTCTGTGTATGTGAGTAAGCTTCACAATAGCCACAAAAGGTATTGAACTAATTTTTCATGGCTGTGGAGATTCCCAAATGTCAGTTCTATGAACATTTTCTCTTGAGCCAGTCTTTTTGCTTAGAAAAAAATTCTCCAGTCTCCTAAGTGGTACTATGAGCCAAACTTTCAGCATTCTAGGATCAATGTGTTAAGAAGCACAGTGGAGACCTCACTGCTCAGTAATGGTCTTTGGTTTAATCTCCTTGTTTTTAAGTCCCATGCCTTCTCCTGCTCTTTATGAGTTCAGAGATTATCTGCTTTGATTTCTCTTTTGTTCTGCTAGGGTGTACAATAAGTCCCCTACTTAAGTATGGTGTGTGTTAAGGATTAAATATTTTTTTACCTCCCTCCCTCCCCCACAAATTTATATGCCGAAGCCCTAACCCGCAATGTGACAGCAGTTGGAGACAGGGTCTTTAGGAGGTAACTGGGGTTAGACAAAGTCCTGAGGATGGGGAAAAGAGCACTCGCACATTCTCTCTGTGTGCGCACACAGCAAGACTGTGGCTACCTATAAGCCAAAAGAAGAGGCCTACTCAGCAGAAACCTTGATCTTGGACTTTCTAGCCTCCAGAACTGTAAATATAAATTCCTGTTGTTTAAGCCAATCTATGGTGGGTGCTTTTTAACGGCAGCCTGAGCTGACTGAGACAGTGCACAAGAGGACTTGGGAACACAACTGCTAAGTCATATGGACTTTCAACCATTCCTCTTGTTTTCAGAGCTACACGGCACCTAGTGTTTGTATTTCCCATGGCTTTCAAGGGTTTTGCAGACAAACCAGCTTCTTCATGGGTTTTACCTCAATAAACTAAGATTACAACTTGCTTTTCTCTGCTAAATCAGTTGACAATTGTACACCTGTTATCTCCTTTCATATTTATTTGTCCTAGTTAGTTTTTGCTTGTTGGTTTTGTTTCAGTCCCTTTATGTGTCATTTTAGTGATCTGGGGTTTTTTGTGGGGAAAGGGGACTAAGAGGTAGGACAGATTAGTGTTTTAATTCACCAAATCCAGCTCTGAACCCTTGGCAAGTTATCCAACCATCCCAAATAATTCTAATACCCACCATTAAATAGTCAAATGGCAACTAAATTATCACTCATTTGATATTAGTTTCTAAAAGTGTACATGCCAATAATAAATGTAAGTGTTAGACAGCATTCCTTTGAAAACAGATTTAAACAAACTGATATATAACTAAGACTAACATTTTAAATTTCTTTACGATGACACTAGGTCAAAACATCAGAAGGAGAAAAGGTATAGGTTAGCTAATATAGAAGTGAGAAAGAAAAAGAAAAGGTGGTGGGGTAGGATACTGTCTGCTGAAATGTTTCTATTGTTTTTAATAAATTCCTAATCTTTCTATCCTCCCATGATTGAGCAGAAGGAACTGCTTTTTTGGAAAAAAAAAAATCTTTAAGAAAAACTTCTATTTTAGGTTCAGGAGTACACGTGAAGGTTTGTTACATAGTTGAACTTGTGTCACGTGGGTTTGTTGTACAGATTATTTCATCACCCAAGTACGAAGCCCAGTACCCGAGAGTTATCTTTATTGCTCCTCTCCCTCCTCCTACCCTCCACCCTCAAAGTAGACCCCAGTGTCTGTTGTTCCCTTCTTTGTATTCATGAGTTCTTATATTTAGCTCTCACTTGTGAGAACATGTGGTATTTGGTATTCTATTCCTGCATTAGTTTGCTAAAGGTAATAGCCTCCAGCTCCATCCATGTTCCCACAAACACATGACCTTGTCTTTTTAATGGCTGCATAGTATTCCATCTTAAAATGGCAGAGGAAGTATCTCCACAGGACTTATATTGGTACTATTCTCCAAATGCCATCTCTCTTGGCTAGTTGGCTGCCCAAGTTTTATTTTGTGATTATTTTTCACAAATATTACATTCATATAATCTTACCCATCACAATTGAAATATGAATTGTTCAGAGGAAAATAAATTTCTAAATTATCGTTATCTATGCCCCAAGACAAATTTCAGCATTTAAAAATTGTGATAGAAAATTTTTGTAAATGAATGCCATTCTTCTCCACCTCAATAGGTTTCATAAGATATAATTTAATTTGTTGCTGATGGGCAGACTTCTACAATGAATAAATTCTTTAGCACAACAATTCGATCAGGGGCACATTAAATGAATTTACCGTGCTATCATTCAGTTTGTTAAATAACCCTAGAGAAATAGGGCTATGCTATTCCTAGAGGCCTATGACCAATGATGCTATCACCATTCCCCTAGACTGAAGGGCTTAGGGATATAGAAATCATATGGTCAAAAACCAGTAAACAGGTTCTGCAAACTATTGTTACCATGGTATAGAAATTTATAGTTTGTGTTTAGCAAGTTTTATAAACATTTATTAATTTTTATATCTACTGGACCTAATAATAAAACATCAGGGTTGTACTTTATTTATTTTCCATTTTGTTTTTCTAGTAATTTTTATTCTGTTTTGTACAAGTATAAACCCCTGACAGAGTTTTAAAAAATGCTCCTTTATCTCAGTTATCTTGAGAAACACTGTCAAGAGTACATGTTAATAGTGTCACAAACATGTGTCTAAGTCTCAATGCCAATGGCTCTACTGCTAGTCTCATTTTTCTTTTTTTTTCATCGTCATAGTAGTTTTTCTTTCTATTGGCATTAAGTACTATCAAACATTCTGTTGCCTGCCATCCATTTGCTGCTTCCATTAGACCTTACAGAAGTTTACTCTCTAGAGGCTCTCAGTGTATTTATGGAATAAAGCAAACACAGGCATTCATGCATGCATGAATGAATGAATGAATAAATAACAATTTACACTTTGCTCTACACAGCCTCTTTTATTTGCTTTTTCTCAGCCTGTTTTTGTCTCTTGTTCTCTATATCCCTTGGCATTACTGCTATGTGGTCAGTTTTTATTTTTGTTTTAACTATTATTTTTACAATAAGTATGTTCTTTTCCTTTCTGTCTGATAAAGTTCCATAGTAATCAGCTGTTTTCACTGTTGCTCACTGCTTTTTTCAGATGTTTGAGGTTAACAGGAGTGTATCCTTGAGACTCGGACTCCTGTTTTCTTCTTGTTTGTATGTTCCTAACTCCTAGCATGAGGCCAGGTAAGTAATTAGCAAATGCTTATTGAATGAATAATCCAATCAATGAATAATAGGAGGGAATGCACCAACAGACCTGTACAAAAATAAACAAGTGGAGAAGGACAAACTAGATAATCTGAGCAAATGTCAGAATGATAGAATATTATGATAGAAAGGAAATTTACATTATCTAGTTCTACTACCAACAGAAAGTATAAGGGACACAGAATTTGAAGACCATGGTTCTGGTTTTAGGTCTGACATTTGTTAGCAGAATGAAGGACAAATCATTCATATACTTATTAATAAGTATGTACCAACTGCCTGCATTGTACCAGGTAGTCTTAAGACTGGGGTAACAAGTAAAAAAGACAGGTGGAAAGTATCTATTCTCAGATACCCACATTCTAAAAGGTGAAAACCACCACAAACAAGCAATAAATACAGGAATAATGTAATTTCAGAAGTTATTATGAGCTGTGACGGGAATAAAAGGTTGATGAAATTAAAAAAGTAAGAGAAGAGGAACGATTAGCTCCTTCAGATGAAGTGGTCATGTCATGTAACATCCCTTCAGTTTTTCTACAAAATGAGAAAAATGCCACCTCACAGGACTAACGTGAAGACCATCTGAAATAATCTGTGTGAAAGTATTTTTTAAAAAGTGTTATAACTCTTTACAAATGTAAGAGTTTGTTAACAAAAACAATCTAAACAAGTGGTCTCCCAGAGTAAACATCCCCATATATATGCAGAAAATACCATTTCCTATGAGTTTGTTCCACTGTGCTAGAAAGTTATGTTATAATGAGCTAAAAACTTGTTTTCATACAAACTCAACTCTGTCTGCTTGAGTCACAAAAGACAGTCTAACTTCCTTTTAAAAATTAAAAAAAAAAATCCTGCTTTTCCTCACATCTCCCAAAAGTACTCCTCCAGATCAGACACTGACAATTGCATTAGTGATTCTTCATGTGATCTGGTTTCAATTCCCTTAAAACCATGCATGCTTTCCTCAAGATGTTTAACCATGTACTGTTTTCATGAGGGCAGCCATTAATAAAAATAATATATGCAGTGATGATTAGGGCAATATTAGCTATTATAACCCCTTAGTCTCAGAGTTTAATACAATCAGTTTAATTTTAATGTTTCTAATAGTCCAATGTTCATAGATGGTCTCATCACCGGTGACTTGAAAGCCCAGTCTCCTTTCATTCTGTGGCCCCATCTTGTCCTATTAACATAAAGCCCTCCACATTCAGCTAGTGAATAAAAAGAGGATAGAGCAAATGGACTATTAGCCACTTCTACAACATGAACTATCAATGTCCTCTTTTTAGATCAACCAGATCGTAATTTGTATCACAAAGTGAGAAGATAACAAAGGGATGTGTCCATGCACCATCCAAGTGTAAATCCAAACTCTACAAATAACCACATATTAAGGCAAACCTAAGGCATAATTTTGTGTATTTAGGGTTCAATAAAGTAGCAAGATAAGCCAGTGTTCACCTTTTGAATAACTGCACACATTCACTGAGAATCCATTTGGGGAATCAAACTCAACTTACCAAATGTGTATGTGTATAACAGATTGCATACATAGTCCTAAAGATCTTGTCATAATCTAATGAAACAAAAAGTAACATGAAACATAAGATCACATTAAAAAGGAAAAAAGACCTAAGTAAAGGTATAGGAAATAATTATTTAATTTCTGACAAGGCGTATCAGAAACAATTTGTAGAGTTAAATGTGAGAAGGGCTCCAAGGTAAAAGTGGGATCTAACAGAAAAAAAGGAAAAGAGGGTTTTCTAGGCAGAAGGAACATGTTCGTTCCTATTCTAGGAGAAATAGAGGGTACTCCAGGAACACAAGCATGAATATGTGAAGGCTGTGGGAGGAGCTTAAACAAAAGTAGGATGAAGTCAAATTGTCTGGATGTTTGAAAATTAAGAAATAGAACATTTTTTAATTCCTTGTATGATAATGATACAACCTGATGCAGAGTGGTGTGTGAAATGAAAAGAATAAAATTTCAAGGGGCAAAGAAAACTCATCAACCAGAAAAAAACAATATGGGAAGTGGGACTAGAAAGGAAGAATAGAAACTTCACAACATAGAGTCACTAAGATATAGCAATTAATCAGGCAGAGAAGAGAGAAGAATGAGTAAAGATGAGTAAGATCTGCAGCTTGGGTACCTGGACAAATGGTGATGTCATAACTAGACAAAAGGAAGAGAAATAGGCTTGAGAACAATAGAGCAAATTGCTTGGTTTTGGAAATGTTGAATTAAAGATGCCAATGGAATATTAACTTTCAGTATGCTGTTCAGAAGTCTGTTGAAGTATTAGTTTAAAGCTTAGAAGAGAGGTCAAGGGCAGCAAATTATAGCTCTGACGAGAAAATGGAATATAACCTAGACTAAGAAATGTTGCCTAACTCCTTTTTTTAATTTATTTTTTAATCTAGGACTCCTTTTCTGGATTATCCTAATTAACCATTAAGGGAGAAGAATTAGAGATCTAGATCATAACAGATAATTCATTAAACTAGAACTTGGAAGAAAAAAATTAAAACCATCAGATTTCTACTTAAAAAAATTAGAGAACATCGTATTTTCTTCCTCTTCCAACTTCAACAGATACAGGATGCTAGAAACCTTTTAAGCTGTGAGCCATCGTAACATACAATCCATATATGGACACATAAACAAGGTTACCTTATAAAAGCCTCCTGCATATATTCAATACTATTTTATACAGGCCTTTCTTCTTATGGGAAACAGTTATAGAATTGATACCAAAATCTGAGACAAGTTAGGCACTTATTCCCTTTATTCATGAAAACAAACAAACAAACACACACACTTTGACATTTGATCATAAAATACTTTAAAACCCTGTTCCCTTGTAAAATATTGTCAATTATTTCAAAATCAGTCTTTTGTTTCTGATCTAAAATGAACATATATACCTTCTCATTGCTATCTACTGTGAATACAGAATACTTACTCAAGAGTTTAGCATCCCAGCTCATACTCACTCCCTTTTTGATTTGGTATTCTAGATCCATGCCCTCTGAGTGAACAAGAAAGATAAGCCAGGAAGTTGAAAGTATATTTTTGTTCTTGGTATATGAAACTTTCAAACTTCACAAATCTTTTTCAGATCACTCTAAAAATCTAAAACAGCCTTATTACACAGTATGTGCCATTCACAGCAGCAAATGGCCTTTTCAGAAAATTGCCCTTGTATTATTTTTTCAGAGCTATGTATAATGACACTGAGTTCAAATCTTCAAAGAATCCTTGGCAAACAAGGACTCAAAAACTCTGGTCTATCGTACAGAGTCTAAACTCCTAATCATTTCATACACATAACAATGTGGTTCTAAGTAAAATATGTAATGAATTTTCATGAATGCCTGAAATAGCCTTTTCTCAACACTTCATTCTTAATACTCCTCAGTCTATCACCTAGAGAATGACAACACATCCTCTTGGATTCAATGTGTTCTCTGAATAAACAGGCAGTAGTAATTCCTCTTTGGTTTGTGGTTGGTCTTTTCACACTTTTATTTATAAAAAACATTTATAAAAAACATTTATTGCAGAATGCTTTAAACATATAGATAGTAAACAAAATAGAATAATGGAACTCTCTACACCTATCACTCACTTTCAACAATTATCAATATTCTGCCAATCTTTTATCATCTGTAATGCCACCCACTACCTACTTGATAATGATGATTTTAAAATTATTTTTCTTTAGGTAAATTTTACATAAATGAAAATACACAAATCTTAGCGATATAATTTTGAACAATCTTAGTTATGCACTTAGCTGTGTGATACACATATTTATCATGATACAGAACACTTTCATTGCCCCCAAAACTTCCCTTTACCCCAAAGCAACAACAGTTCTGATATTCTCCTCTGACCATATATCATATGCATACACGCATATATGTATATATATGAGATATATACATATACGCATACAAACACACAGGTTTCATTGCTCTGCCAAAAAATCTGTAATACTCATCCATACAAGTTAGTTGTATGTATCTGTAGTTGATTCTTTTTTATTATTAAGCAGCATTCCTCTGTATAAATATACCATAATTTGTTTACCCATTCTCCTGATGATAGACATTTAGAACTGCTTCCAGTTATTGGCTACTGTGAATAAAGGAATCACAGACATTCTTTGATATAACATTTTTATTTCTTTTGCATAAATACTTAGTAGGAATGTGTATGATTAACTTTATTAAAAACTGTCAAATCTTTTTCCAAATGGTTGTACTACCAGTAATGTATGAGAGTTCCTATTGGTTTACATACTCACCATTTGGTGATTTCAGTCTGTTAAATTTTAGCCATTTTACTGGATGTACAAAAGTCTCTCTCTCATTATGGTTTTAAACTGTATTTCCATAATGATTAAAAATGTTAAATATTTTATCATGTGCTTATTGGCTATTCTTATATTTTCTAAGTTTTTTCTTTTTCTTTTCTATTTTTTTGAGACGGAATCTCACTCTGTTGCCCAGGCTGGAGTGCAGTGGCACAATCTTGGCTCACTGCAACCTCAACCTCCTGGGTTCAAATGATTCTCCTGTCTCAGCCTCCTAAGTAGCTGGGATTACAGGCGCACACCACCATGCTCAGCTAATTTTTGTATTTTAGTAGAGATGGGGTTTCACCGTGTTGCCCAGGCTGGTCTCGAACTCCTGAGCTCAGGCAATCCGCCTACCTAGGCCTCCCAAAGTGCTAGGATTACAGGCGTGAGCTACTGTGCCCAGCCTCTAAGTTTTTTCTTTTAAGCCTGTTGTTCATATTTTTTTAGTTCTCTTTTTTTATTACTGATTTATATACTCTGGATATAAACTCTTTGTCAGATACATGTTTCATGAATGTTTTTCCAAGTTTGTGGCTTGCCTTTTCACTTTCTCAACGATGTCTTTCAAGTAGCAGAAGTTTTAAAGTTTTCAATCAGATAAACCCTAATTTATCTATTTTTCTTTTTTGGCTATTGCTTTGTGTTTTCTACAAAATTATTGCCTATATCCAGGTCAAGAAGATCTTCTACTGTATTTTCTTCTAAGAGCTTTTACATATAGGACAATGATCAATCTAAAATTAAGAGTTGTGCAATCATTAACTCTAGCTTTAGACTGGTATACTAATTGGTTTGTATACAAACTGGGTTAAAGGCATAGGACACATGCAGGCTGTGTTCATTTCACAGCAGGGCTCTGTAATTAGGCAATAACTACTTGTCATCATACCTAGTAAGGCAATATAGGAGGAAGAAAACAGGCCAAACAGCTTCACTACTATGCCTACTTATAATCAAAGTCACTAGTTAAGGAAAAATTAATATTGCTTTGTTTTCACAGTAACATAGGTTACTTACCCTGGTTGCATCTGGTTGCAATGAGATGGCTTTCCAGAATTTAAAAAGGCATTAGGAAAATTAACTGAAATCTATACCAGTAGACCTCATCTAAAAATAGTTAAGAGTTTATTACACTTTGCTTATCTAAGATATTCCATTAATCGCTTTTTAAAAATTGAAATTTTAGTAGACTTTTTTTTTTTTTAGCAAATTGAAGAAATAAATGCAAACCATGGAGTTCCACTAATATATTAGATACTTAATGTAAGGGTGTTAAAGGTTGAAAAAGTTAACCTAAAATAAAGGCATTCAAAAATAGTTGTTTTCCCCCACTTCAGAAAAAATTCTTTCAAGTGAAAATGTTCGATTCAGACTCAAATACAAATATAGAGGTTCTGTGGTTTTTACTTGATTCTTGTAAAAAATAAAAAATAAAAAAAAAAATAACAAAAACAAAAAACCACTTCTTTCCTGGAATGTGAGTCACAAAAGATATTGTAAACAGATTTAATCACAATCACACGTGGCAGTTTTTTGTACATTAAATTTTAGACTGAGCAATCATGGTGGCTCATGTTCAGGTATAAAATTCCACTGATCATACATTCACAAATTTCACATTATTTTGTGTATTGTCTGTGTGTGGGGGGGTTAGTATACCTTCTGTAACAGAAACTCAGGAGCATCTTATTTTACCTTCCATAAACTTAAACACTGAATAAGACTAAGTGATCTGGTAAGATTTTCTTAAACACACATATTCATAAATATACCTCCACTTAATATGACTTAAAAGACACTAAATAAAGTTAAGAAACTTCTTAAAATGATTCACGAACATTTCACCCATTTATGGGCCAACAGATTAAATGTTATTTGGAAAGAAAACCTAGCATAGATAAACTGTGAGATTAAATCTACTTACAGAAGTTACTACAAGCCCAAAATAATAGCAATAAGCTTCTTTCTATGAATAAAACATAAAACTACAATATAATAGCGGATTTACTTCAACCAAATAGCCATATTACTAATAGGTATGAGGAACAAATTAGCAAATAAGTTGTTCTTCCTATTTAAGTAGGACTTTGACTTAAGGAAGTAATTAGGAATGACACAAAAATTGGGAGATGTATCAGCATTAAAAAGGCAGGCCTGCTTTGTATTTTCATAATGATGTCTCTATATTGGGATAGTGTATGTTTTATTAAATGCCAAAGATTGTGACAATCCTGAATTTAAGCAGAGGATTATTTCTGTTTCAACCATTTTCAAGTGAAATAGCTTTTGAAAATGTTTCCCAATTCTATTATTCCCTATGAGTGCCTATGAACAACACAGTACAGATGCTCCTCAACTTAAGATGGGGTTATGCCATTATAAATCCATTCTATGTCAAAAATATCATAAATTGAAAATGCATCCTAAGTTGAAACTATTTTAAGTTGTAAGTCTCTCAACTCATGATGGGATTATGGTTTCTACTGAATGCATACAGCTTTCTCACATCAGAAAGTTGAAAAATACTAAGTCAAACCATCATTAAGTAAGGGAGCATCTATAAACTTATTTCAGCCTAACAGTTGGCTACAAATGGGCATTTGAAATAAATAATGCATGTATATAAGATAATTATTTTAGCAAGTATCTTAGTCCATGTGTGCTGCTGTAACAAAATACCACAGAGTGGGTGATTTATACATAATAAAAATTTCTCTTAGTTTTGGAAGCTAGAAAGTCTAAGGTTCAGCATCTGGTGAGGACCTGTTCTCTGCTTCAAAGATGGTCCTTGAATGCTATGTCCTCCTGAGCAGACAAAGGCCATGTTCTCACATGGTGGAATTGTGGAAGAGCCAAACTTGCCCCTTAAACCCTTTTGTAAGGTACTAGTCCCATTTATATAGTGGAGCCCTCATGACCTAATCAACTCTCAAAGGGCCCACCTCTTACTACTGGCGATATGGACATTACACAGGAGCTGAAGTTTCAGTAGGAATTTTGGAAGGGACATGAAATGCATACCATAGCAGCAGAGAAAAGAAAGAAACAGATTAATGCACACTTGCAAAGTGTAGCATAATGTAACACAGTACTTTTCAGGAAATAATTTGATGCTTAAGTGTCATAAACATCCTTATGCTCTACAACTCCTATTCCTAAAAATTTATCATCAGAAAATACTACATACTTAGTCTTCAATTTTTCATGCATGTCTATTTTATAAACTCCACTTTCATAAATTACACAGTAATGTGCCTAATATAGTTAGAATCAGACTTTTAAAAAAATCAGTTGACAAAGGAATACTTTATTGCAGAGTGAGAATCTACCAGACATGAAATCAGTTTCAGGTGCATAGCTCTTATCACTTGTATTGTGTTTCTATGACAGAACACTGAGTTTCACCCAAATTATTTTGTTATAAAAAAAGGAAAATGAAAAGTCTTGAAACAAGTGATAAGAGGCACAGAGTTCATAAGCTGAATGCAACTGTGATAAAATGAAAAACATTAAACGTTTTAAAACAAATGAATTGTCAGCCTTAGCTAGATATATATTGGACACAGGACAGTCTACATGAGTTCTATTCAAAGACCAGAACATAATATTGAAATAACATAATTGAATAATCTAGCTGTAAAGGTAAGGTAGAATTATCAATGTCAAAATTTTTAGCTCTCATGGAAATAAAAACTCATATCATGAAAGTTTATTAATCAGCCTTATATCTTTGACAATGGATTATTTGTAAAAGCAGGGCACTTCATGTAATACAAAGGAATAAAAACAATATGCATGAAGATGTATACGGCAACATTCCTTAGAAAGTGCAAAACCCAAAACATTTTAAATGTACAACAAGGAATATGGTATAATTAAATGAAAACTATGCCTCAAGCTAGATATATGTTTATAAAATGTTATTTGAAGAAAAGATATAAAATTATTGAAACCATTATCGTCACTGTAACTATGTAAAATAATGTACACGTGAATAAATATTGAAAAGGCCCATAAAAAAGGGACACTTTACTGAGAAATCATGGATGGAATTTTATTCTTTTTAAATTAAATATTGTTTTAACAACAATCTAAAACAAGAAGTATAGAACAACTTTGTAGAAAGTGGCATTGCAAGTATTAGGAGTGACCTACAAGGAAAAGAGAATTTCATGGATCAAGGAAGATTAATAGCAGCTGCACAATTTTCATATAAAATCTTTAATAAGGTGATGGACACTTTAAACCATAAGATTAGAGGAGAGTATACATGAATTCCTAAAAGTATGCATTGTCATGTTTTTCTACAGAACATGTTAGATTTCTATGCTGAGATACATAGTATGATATAATAATAATACATAAAAAAATCTGAAATTGTGTACCTTGCAAAATTATCCCTAAAAGTGAAGGATAAATACAGACTTTATCAGATAAAATGAGATAATCTGTTGCTAGAATATCTGTTCAACAAGACATGTTAAAAGAGTTCTTCAGAGACAAGGAAAATGATGTAAGTTAGACAGATCCACATGAAACGGCACTGGAGAAGTATAAAGTGCAGGTAAAATTTTAAAAGTTTTATTTTTCTTATTCTTAATTGATCTAGTAGTTTGTTTAAAATAATAGCAACAATATATTTGATATGTACACTTATGCATATATTAATATCTGCTGAGTATAAGTAAAATGAATGACAACAAACATACAAGGGACAGAATGGAAGAATTTGAATTATTATGTTATTATAAGGTATTAACACTATCTGTGAAGTGGCATAGTATCCTCTGAAAGTTAAATTGGATTAGTTGTAATTGTACAGTACAAACTTTAAAGCAACCATAAAAAGAAATTAAAAAAGAGAAAGATTTGATAAGTTTGATGAAAAAGAAAAAATGGAATCATATAAAATGGTCAGATAAAACCACCACAAAAGGCAGAAAAGTGTGGAAGACAAAATTAGGAAAAAAAGGGTAACAAACAGAAAACAAGAATAGCTATGGTAGACACTACTCTAAATAGATCAATAATCACTTTAAACAGCAATGGTCTAAATACAACAATTAAAAGACAGAGATTGCCGGAGTGGAGCAAAAAAGGCTGAACTATATGTTGTCCAAAATAAAAAATTTAATGTAAAGATGTGTTGATTAAAATTAAGGGTTGGAGAAAGATATACTATGCTAACACTAAAAGAAAGACATACTAGTTATATTTCAGACACAGCAAACCTCAGAGCAAAATAAATTATCAGGAATAAAAAGGAACATTACATAATGACAAAGGGGTCAATTTCCCCAAAAAGACATAACAATTTGGATGCAAACTCACCTACAACCAAAGTATCAATATGGGAGAAAAAGTTGACAGAATTGCAAGGAGAAAAGATGAGTCCACTATTATAGTTGGAAACTTCAATACACCTCTATCAGAAATGAACAGATCCAGATGGCAAAAAATCATAAGGACCTCAGCTGAACTCAACAAAACTGTCATCAACTGCATATACTGGGTATCTGTAGACTTCATCCAACAACAGCAAAATAAACATTCTTCTCAAACTCACATGGAACATTCACTAGCATAGACCACATTCTAGGCCATAAAACAAATCTTCAAAAATTTAAAAGAATAGAAATCATAGAATATTCACTCTCCCACAATAACAGAATTCAAGTAGAAATTAGGATAGTTATAGATGTAGGATAGCTGAAAAATCCCAAAATACCTGGATAACAACACACTTCTAAATAACTTATGGGATATATATATGTGTGTGTGTGTGTGTGTATATATATATATGTCTCAAGAGAAATTTAAAAACACTCTGAACTAAAAGAAAAAAACCACAATTTATCAAAATTTGTGGGAGGTACTAAAAGCAGTGCTCCGAATATATTTCTAGCATTGGAAAAATACTAAATCAATAATCGTAGCTTTCATTTTAGCAAAAAAAAGAGGAGCAAATTAAAGTAAGCAAAAGAAAATAAATACAAATAAGAGCAGAAATTAACGAAATTGAACACAGAAAATAGAGAAAAAAAATCAACAAAACCAAAAGCTGGTTATTATTTGATCAATAAAAATCAGTAAGTCTCTAGCCAGGCTAACCAAGGAAAAGAGAGAGGGCACAAATTGCTAATGTTGGAAATAAAAGGCAGGATATCATTGCATATCCCTGGGAAATTAAAAGGAAAATGAAATAATACTATGAACTACAAGTAATAATACTATGTCTACAAGTTTCTTAACCGAAACAAAATGTACCAATTCTTTAAAATACACAAATCTGCCAAAATTCACAAAGAAGAAATAGACAATATGGACAGGCCTACACTTATTAAAGAAATTAATTAAAAAATTAACAACCTTCCAAAACATAAAGCACCAACTTCAGATGGGTTTGGTGAATTCTATCAAATATTTAAGAAAAAATTATACTAATTCAATATAATTTTATCCATAAGACAGAAGCAGAGGGAATACTTTCAAACTTATTCTAAGAGACCAGCATTACCCGCCACCCATCAAAAAAAAAAAAACAAAAAAGAAACAAGGCATAATAAGAAAACTGCAGAGCAGTATGAACATAAACACAAAAATTCTTCAAAAATTAGCAAATTAATTGGATTAGCAATGAAATCCAACAATGTATAAAGAAAATAATATATCACAATCAATTGGGTTTTTTCCTAGGTATTCAAGGATAGCTCAACATTCGAAAATCAACTAATGTAATCAATCACATGGACAGCTAAAGATGAAAAAAAATCATATGATCATCTGACAAAATCTATATTCATTATTTTTTTTTTAAAAACTCTCAAACTATAAAATAAGAGAAATGTCCTCAATTTGATAAAGAACATCTACAAAAAGTCTACAGCTAACATACTTAATGATGACTTGATGCTTTCCTGTTAAGATCAGTAACAAAGGATGTTACATCTTGGGAAGAAAGAAGTAAAACCATCTTTTGTTCACAAAAGACATGACTGCCTATATAAAACATCCCAAAGAATCAATGAAAAAACTCCTGGAATTAATACGGAATTATAGTCAGCTGACAGAGTGCAAGGTTTATATAAAAAGTCAATCTCTTTCCTTTACACTAGCAAAAAGCAAGTGGAATTTGAAATTAAAAACATTACTATTTACACTAGCCTCCAAAAAAGGAAATAGTAATTGCCAATCTAACAAAATATGCATAAGATTTATATGAGAAAATCTACAAAGCTCTGATGAATGAAATCATTACTAAATTGAGACATATTCCATGATCATGAATCAGAAGAGTCAATACTGTCAAGATGTCAGTTCTTCTCACCTTGGTCTAGAGTTTCAATGAAATTTCAATTAACATTCTACCAAGATATTTTGTGGATAACAACAAACTGATTCTAAAGATTACAGGGAGAGACAAACACTCAGAATAGCCAATACAATATTAAAAGAGAAGAACAAAGTTGGAGGACTGACATTACCTGGCTTCAGTACTTAGCATAAAGCTATAGTAATCAAAACTATGATATTGTCACATGAATCAACAAATAGATAAATGGAACAGAACAGAGAGAAAATAGAACTGCATATAGTCAACTGATATTTGAAAAGTGGCAAAGGAATAAAACGGAGAAAAGATAGTCTTTTTAAAAAAATGGTGCTAGAACATCTGAACATCCACATGCAAAAAACTATATCTAGACACAGACCATACAACCTTCATGAAAATTAATTCAAAATAAGACCTAAACATAAAACACAAAATTATAAAACTTCTAGAAGATAACATATGAAAGCAATCTAGATGATCTTAAGTACAGCAATGACTTTTTTTTTTTTTTTTGAGACGGAGTCTCGCTCTGTCGCCCAGGCTGGAGTGCAGTGGCACGATCTCGGCTCACTGCAAGCTCCGCCTCCTGGGTTTACGCCATTCTCCTGCCTCAGCCTCCTGAGTAGCTGGGACTACAGGCGCCCGCCACCACGCCCGGCTAATTTTTTGTATTTTTAGTAGAGACGGGGTTTCACCGTGGTCTCGATCTCCTGACCTTGTGATCCGCCCGCCTCGGCCTCCCAAAGTGCTGGGATTACAGGCGTGAGCCACCACGCCCGGCCCCAGCAATGACTTTTAAATACAACACCAAAAGCACAATTCACACACACAAAAATATTGGATAAGCTGAACTTATTAAAATGAAAAACATCTGCACTGTGAAAGATAGTGTCAGGAGAATGAAAAGACAAGCCACAGACTGGGATAAAATACGTAAGATTGATGTATCAGATAAAGGACTATTTTCCAAAGCATGCAGAAAACTCTTAAAACTCAACAACAAAAAGAGGCCTGAGTTAAAAAAAAAAAAAAGGGTAAAAGACTTTAGCAGCTCACCAAAGAAGATACAGAGATGGCAAGTAAGCATATGAAAAGATGTTTCACATATCAGGGAAACGTGAATTAAAATGAGATACTATTATACATCTATCAGAATGGCCAAAATCCAGCATTTGAAATCACCAAAGGCTGGTGAGAATGTGGAACAAGAGCAATTCTCATTTATTGCTGGTGCATAACCAAAATGGTACAGACACTTTGGAAGAAAGTTTAACAGTTTCTTACAAAACTAAATGTGGTTTCAACATGCAATCCAGAAATCACAGTTCTGTGGTATTTACCCATATAAGTTGAAAACTCATGTCCATAAAAAACATGCACATGGATGTTTATATACATTTTATCTGTAATTGCCAAAACTTGGCAGCAACCACAATGTCTGTATTACTTTGTTTTCACACTGCTACAAAGAAATACCTGAGACTGAGTAATTTACAAAGCAAGGAGGTTTAACTGATTCACAGTTCCACATGGCTTGGAAGGCCTCAGGAAACTTACAGTCACGGTGGAAGGGGAAGCAAACACGTCTTATATGGCAGCAGGCTAGAGAAAGAGTGTGAGCATGCAGGAAAAACTACCATTTATATAAACATCAGATCTGATGAGAATTCACTCACTATCACGAGAACAGCATGGGGAAACTGCCCTCATAAACCAAATACTTCCCTCCCTAGACACGAGGTGATTACAGGTCCCTCTACATACAGGAATTACAATTCAAGATGAGATTTGGGTGGGGACACAGAGTCAAACCACAGCAATGTCCTTTACTATGTAAATGGATAAACTGTGGTTCATCCAAAGAATGAACTATTATTCAGCACTAAAAAGAAATCATCTGCAGCAAACCACCATGGCACATGTTTACCTATGTAACAAACCCGCACATCTTGCACATGTATCTTGGAACTTAAAATTAAATTAAATTAATTTAAAAAGAAGAAAAAAGAAATAATCTACCAAGCCATAAAGAAAACCTAAACGCATATTACTAAGTGAAAAAAGTAAATATTAAAAGGTTGCAGCATATTGTATGATTCCAAATACATGACATTCTGGAAAAGGCAAAACTATAGAGACAGTAAAAAGCTCAGTGTTTGTCAGGGATTGAGGGGACAGAAGGATGACTAGGTGGAATACTGCGAATTTCTAGAGCAGTGAAACTATTTTGTATGATATTACATTATTGGATATATGTCATTATACATTTGTCAGGACTCTTAGAATGTATACCACTAAGACTGAACCCCAATGCGAATTATGGTGATAATGATTTATCAGCGAAAATTCATGGAATGTAAAGGTACAGGGGATTCACAATGGGAGAGATGTCACTTGGAGGGACAGGAGGTATATGGGAACTTTCTGCACTTTACATTCAAGGATGCTGTGAAGAACGTGTGATTAAAAAAAAAAAAGTTTATCAGGCCAAAAATCTAGCTAGAACCTGCTTATAAGAGATACATCTAAACCCAGAAAAACTGAAAATTAATGAATCGAAAAATAGGTACTAAAAAACTGTAACCAGTATAAAACTGAAACAGTTATATTAATATCTACAATAGACTTTAGGCAAAAGTAGACATCACTACAAAATAACAACAGGAAGACAGAACAGTTTTGTTTGTACCTAATAACATAACTTCATATTACCATAAAGCAAGCAGGAAGAGAAACAGAAAAACTGACAGACCTATTATTGTAGTAGTGTATTTTAACATGCTTCTCTCAATAATCAATGGATCAAGTAATGGTAAATCAGTATGGTAACAAAATGTGAATTTAACAGGCTTGATTAATAGATATATAGGAAACACTAAAACCAATGGTCAGAGAATATACATTCTTTTCAAACATATGTGAAACGTTTATGAAAACTCACCCAAGTAGGGCATTATCACATTTCAAAGAATTAATACCATATATGTGTGCTATAATTATGTGAACACAATGTAATAATTAAGAGCCAACAATGAAGAGAGATTAAAAATGTCATACTTGCAAAGTTTTTAAATATTCTGCATAAAATTTTGTGCTGAAGTAGACACACTTATAAGCCTCAGTCAACAACAATACCGAGCAAGTACAGGCCATTCATGCCATGGGCAGAGCATTTTTCTAAATAAACTAATATGAAGACAAGTAGTCAAAAATGTACTCTCTGCAGGTAAGCAGACCCCAAGAAAAGCATGGTGAGAAGGAACTAAACTAGCCAAGCTTATTTATCTAAACTCACAAATTACATAAGGAACTTTCCTTCACTGGGTAACAGTGAATGTGATATAAAGATGTCCAGAAATATTTCTCCAGGAAAAGTAACTACATATGGAAACAGAGAAGTGTGGAATAATTTTTATGCTAATACATAAGTATAGTTTATGGAAAAATTCACAAATGGATTATCAATTCTGTAATGAAGGTTACTAGCCTTTAAATAGTGAATGCTAACATTTTCATATACAAAAATTTAATGGCATCTATACATAATTTCTTAAGTTTATTCTATAATATATACAGTATGTAATATCTTCATAACAAATTCAATGTAATGTCTACTTTTTCCAATAATGTTATGTGTAAATAAATATAACGTTAGTAATAAGACTTCCATTCCAGAGTGTGAACTCCTTTAGGGCAGTGAATATATCTGCATTTGGAAATCATACAAGGAGGTGCTGAGAATTATTCTGAAAATATAGAGTAAATTCTACATCTTAGGTACTATTACCTTGAAGTCTGTAAGTCAAAATACTTATTTTAACCATTTTCTCCCTTGTTCTATTTCCACCCTTCCCTTTTAAAGACCATCATTTTGTTTTTTTGGAGATGCCTTGACCTTTATAAAAATTATAAACTAAGTTTTCTATTTAAGATTATTTTAATCATATCACTTCCCACTTATTAGAAACAGCTACTGTAACATAAAATGAAAATTAATAAATATTTGTAATATTATTAAAAGTTAACATTTATAATAGTCTTCCCTAAACTACCTTACTAAGACACCCAACTAAATAAGCCACATTTGGAAAGCTAGAAAAAAAAATTCCTGATTAAATATACCACACAGAATAAAGTGACTCAAAATCAGAAAAGGTCAAAATAATTTCCACTAAAAGTTTCTACTTGATAGTTCTTAAAAATACATTACAGATTGACTACAACAGAGCATCAGAGAGTTTTGTTGGGATGTGATGAAAACTTTTTTTTTTTTAATCTTGATTTGTAATTACAAAAGTGTGTAAGTCTGTAAAAATTCATAGACCCGCACACCTACAACGGGTGCATCTTACTCTACATGAGTAATATTTCAATCTACCTGAAGAAAAAATACACATGCATTTAAGTATTTTAATTTTTAACTCTTATTATTTCTATGTATAATACCCTTACTTTCTCTGTTAGTCAAAAGCCAGTCTTTCAAGGCCCTTTAAATGTCGCTTCTTTTGTGAATTCTTCTCTGAAAAGTCAAGAATTAATTGGTCTGTTATCTGTAATCCCAGAGCATGTTTCTATCACTAATGGATTGTTTATTACATTATATTATAATTCATTTTATATGTTTCCCATGATAATGTTATTAGCTTATTAAAGGCAAAGAATGTTTTATATTAAAAAAAAATCCTTTCTAGTATGTTGCCTGGTATACTGAAAACCCTCAAATTAAGTTCATAATATCATTATAGATACTCTTTTTCAAGAGCAGTACTACTGGTTATCAAAATGTCTGCCTAAAGATAAAGTAAAGAGTATTGGATTAAAACTTGACTGTCATAAAAACAAGTAACTGTCTTTTTCTGAATCATGATGAAAGAAAAAAAACAGTGGTCACCTAAAAACTGTACACAAACACTATTGGGAAACTAATTGAATAACTCCCCTAAGTGCAACTGACCAATGCTTTAACAAGGTTACAGTTTGAACCACACCAATCATCTGGTTTGCACGATTTCCTGCTGGACATCAACACCAACCACTAGTTAGACCCAAAACCACCTTGGGAAATAGCTGTGGCTAAGATTTGCACAGACCAGTAATGGACTAAATTACTGGTTTAGTGGCAAAACAGGTCAGAAGCATGTATAACATGACAGAAATTGGAAGGTCAATAAAAAAAATTTATATAGACATTAGACACCCTGCCCCACTCCTCAAAATTTAGCTGAGAGTTTTAAGTTGTTAGAAGACCTAAGAAAAGTCCATCTGGTCACTCACAAAAACCTTATAATTATGATAAAATGCAGATTTGATAAGAAACATACTGAGAAATATTATCACATTTTAAATGTATTTTAGATAGGAAA
The DNA here is from genome assembly GCF_024542745.1 of Macaca thibetana thibetana. Lineage (NCBI taxonomy): Eukaryota > Metazoa > Chordata > Mammalia > Primates > Cercopithecidae > Macaca > Macaca thibetana. The sequence goes on along the minus strand of NC_065588.1, from coordinate 28,574,189 downwards.
TGAAGTAATCACATCAAACACTTTTGATGTATTTCTGTAAAAGATACACATACATCTAAAGAAAAAATGTAAAAAATTAAAAGACAATGCCTTACTCTTCCATATGCAAGAAACACACATTCCCTAGATGAAGTGTCTTTGTGTGTGTGTCTTTGTGTGTGTGTGTGTGTGAGAGAGAGAGAGAGAGAGAGACTGAATTTCACTCTTGTTGCCCCAGGCTGGAGTGTAATGGCACAGTATCAGTCCACTGTAACCTCCGCCTCCTGGGTTCAAGCGATTCTCCTGCCTCAGCCTCCCAAGTAGTTGGATTACAAGCATGCACCACCACGCCTGGCTAATTTTGTATTTTTAGTAGAGACGGGGTTTCTCCATGTTGGTCAGGCTGGTCTCGAACTCCTGACCTCAGGTGATCTGCCTGCCTCGGCCTACCAAAGTGCTGGGATTACAGGCGTGAGCCACTACACCTGGCCAAAAAGGGGAATTTCATGCAGAATATTTTGTCTTCTACAGTCACATAAAATATCTGTTATAAAATACAATACACTCCCTGTCCCCAAAATAAACTATATTCCTATGAAGCATATGAGAGCACACAGTAAACACTGTGAATAATGATGACTCAGTACTATATGCAGTGAAAAATAGAATATTAAGTACTAACATCAATAAAAGACAGATTACTTGATAAATAATAACCATATTCAGAAGTGTTCAGCTCTGGTCCTGATTAGTTTATACTTAGTACCAACAATTTTCAAAGTCCCTACAGCAGAGTACTAAAGATCCTCATCCCTACTTTATGCCTTTATTGGTCTTATTTGTAAGAATGGTCTTCCAAAAAAGCTTTTAATCTAAGAAAAGGCTTAAAGTTTGAAATAAACTTTCAAAAACTGCTAGATAATGAAAACATATATTTAGACATATTTTCTAATTTCAGCTCTAACACATAAAAGGCATGCAAAGGCTCCTCCTATCCTTACAACACGAGAAAAAAGGAACAAACTAAAGATCAATGATGCTCCCTTATATCCATCTGAACTGTCATAGCCAAAATGCCACTTCAAAATTTGGAGAAATATGCAAATCTAGTGAATCACAGCCAAAATCTGTTTATCCACAGCAGAAGCTGCTGGAGATATAAACTGGTAAAAATATTTCAATTATTTCAATGACAATTTTGAGGAATTGTTGGAGGCTGAGTGGGGATAAACATGAAAGTGAGAACTCCTGGGGGCAGAAGGCTTTCTGGGGGCGGTGAGGGGTGGGGTGGGGGTGGGGGTGGGGGTGGGGGATTAGTTGCTCTCATACTTTCATGAGTCTTCCCTCCAGGAATCCCATCGATATCTCACTGTAATGCATCATAAAAGCTCTTCTCATGGTTCTGGCAAAGGGAAGAGAAGTGTAACCCTTAGGAAATATGCCCATAGCATTCTTAATAGGAAAGGCCTATTCTTCAGCTGAAGATACTTTATCAGAACCTTATCTCAGCTAGGGTCAGGGCGTTCCCAAGATTCCAGCTCCCTCTAGCCTTTTTTTTTTTTTTTTTTTTTAAATTTATTTATTATTATTATACTTTAAGTTGTAGGGTACATGTGCATAACGTGCAGGTTTGTTACATATGTATACTTGTGCCATGTTGCTGTGCTGCACCCATCAACTCGTCATTTACATCAGGTATAACTCCCAATGCAATCCCTCCCCCCTCCCCCCTCCCCATGATAGGCCCCGGTGTGTGATGTTCCCCTTCCTGAGTCCGAGTGATCTCATTGTTCAGTTCCCACCTATGAGTGAGAACATGCGGTGTTTGGTTTTCTGTTCTTGTGATAGTTTGCTAAGAATGATGGATTCCAGCTGCATCCAAGTCCCTACAAAGGACTCAAACTCATCCTTTTTTATGGCTGCATAGTATTCCATGGTGTATATGTGCCACATTTTCTTAATCCAATCTGTCACTGATGGACATTTGGGTTGATTCCAAGTCTTTGCTATTGTGAATAGTGCTGCAATAAACATACGTGTGCATGTGTCTTTATAGCAGCATAATTTATAATCCTTTGGGTATATACCCAGTATTTTTATCTCACATAAAGGAGGTGGGGGTCAGGAAGGAAGCTAGCAAACACTTGTGAAAGTCACAGGCTCATTGAGATTTAATCATAATATTATGGAATGCTTCTTTCCCCAACCCCTTGCCCCCAAAACAAGAGAGCTGTGGTATATTTACAATAAATAACAGCTGAAAAAGCTGTAAGTCTCTATCTAAGGAGGATTTCTTAGGGAAGCCAAAGACAACAGGGGAGACAAAAACAGGACTACTTAAGGAACTTGAACCTTCTGGCAACTTACAGCAAGAGAAAATATTAAACATAGCCTGCTTCTTAGCCAAATTTACATTAAAAGTCCCACAAAATTCTGTTAACCTAAGTTGCTATTATGTAGTACATCATAAAAAGTTATAAGACATGCTAAAAGGCTAAAATGTCTGAAGGAGCAAAGAAAGCATCAGAACTAGTTTCAGATATGACAAACATTTTTTAAATTATCAGAGTAGGAATTTAAAAATAACAATAATTAATATAATTAGGAATCTAATGGAAAAAGGAGACAATATGCAAGAATGGATGGATAATGTATAGGCAGAAGCTCAAAGAAAGAATGAAAGGAAAATGCTAGAAATCAAAACAAAAGAAGAATGCCTTTGATGGGCTCATTAGTAGACTCAACATGACTAAGGCAAAAATTATAAGCATAAACATAGATCAATAAAAACTTCCTAAATTTAGTGCAAAAGATTTAGGTTTAGGAAAAAATAAAGGGCAAAAAATCAAACAAAAATAGCCAAGAACAATTGGAAAAGGTGTAACACACTGAAAAATCAAAAGGAAGAAAAGAATGAAGCAGAAGAACTATTTGAAGTAATAATGGCCAAAAATTTTCTAAAATTAATGACAAACATTCAGGCACAGATTCAGGAAGCTCAGGGAACACTACTGCAGCATAAATATCAAATAATGTACACCTAAAGTGTATGTATTATATTCAAACTACAGAAAACCAAAGAAAAGGAAGACATTTTGAAAACAGCCAGAGATCCAAAGCATGTAACTCATAGATGCTTTGATAGTAGATTTCTCTTCAGAAACCATGTAAGCAAAAAAGAGTGAAGTGAAATATTTAGTGTTGAGAGAAGAGACTAGCGATATCACATATTAAGATATACCACATTATAATAAAAGTAATAAAATATTATGGTATTTATGCAAGAATAAACAGACTACAGGAGCAGAATGGAAAGCTCAAACACAGGCCCACATACACAGAGTAACACGATATAAGATACTGAAACAGGATGAACATTGTGTGAAAGGAACAGTGTTTGTTAGTTGAGTAGTTTTCAAACTTAAGTATACATCACAATCACATGGTGGGATTGTTGAAACAGGACTGATGGGTCCACATGCAGAGTTTTTGATATAGTAGGTCTGGGGAAGTACTACACAATTTGCATGTCTAACATGCTCCCAGATGATGTTGATACTGAAGCCTGCTGGTCCAAAAACCATACTTTGAGAACCACTGCTTAAGTATTATCAGGAGCTCAACTGAGTTGGAGAGAGTTCCGTGAGCACTCACGCATCAGGTGTCAGAGTAAAAAATTAGATAATAATAAGCCAAAATGAAAGTAATGAGAAAGTCTGTAATTGTTAACTGCTATAGAACAACAGAGAAGCTAAAACTTGAGAAAGCACTAATTTCTTCCTGTTCTAATTTCCCTATGGAACAGCACACAAGTCGAGGGTCAGGTGGATAGATAAGCAGAAAAATGGGGTCAACTCACTGCTGTAGGAGCCCCAAACTAAAGGCTCTGGCAGTTGTATAGAGCCTGGAGCAGATGAGGAAGAAAGGGGAGAGGGCTAGGAGTGGAAAGTACTGAACGGTGAGTAAGGGGGTAAAAGTGTCTCTAAGGTTTGCCCCTCCTACCTCCAAAAAGGAGGCTTGACAGATTTGCCTGATAAAAGACCACTGCCAAAGGCCTCAGATAAAGAGAACTAGGGGAAAAGGTGCCTGGGCTAGTAATGGAAATACATGAAGAGTATAGCTAGCCAGGAAGTCTAGAGTACGTGGACGGCAAATTCCTTCAAAGACTACAATGTATTGGCTGTGCACCAAGTCTGGTGGGGGGAAGAGTAGTTTTTCCCTGTGAAGCTTGCTAAATAAAGTCTTTTGAAATACTTACGGTCAGGCTGAAAAAAATCACAATAGGTTTTTAACCAGGATCTGGACTCCTCAAGTATATGCTACTAGAAAAAGAGGCTCACTTTAAGAAAGAAAATGAAAATGGATGTTGGATCTTTGCCTCACATCATATATAATGTTGAACTCTATAACTTTATCTATACTGGTAAAATACGAAAATGTGAAAGGCAAAATTATAAAGTTAATGGAGGAAAAAAACAGAGTAAATCTTTGACTAAAGAAGACATAAAGGAATTCTTAAAGAAAACAGTACAAACCATAAGGCAAAAACTGATGAATTGGATTACATGAAAATTAGCGATTTTGTTTAGCTAAAGACTACATTAGTATTCACATTACAGATGGAAGAAATGTGTTCTACCCAAAAGCTTTTCAGGATTAATTTTTTTTTTTTTTTTTTTTTTTTTTTTTTTTTTTTTTTTTTTTTGAGACGGAGTCTCGCTCTGTCACCCAGGCTGGAGTGCAGTGGCGAGATCTTGGCTCACTGCAAGCTCCGCCTCCCAGGTTCACGCCATTCTACTGCCTCAGCCTCCCGAGTAGCTGGGACTACAGGTGCCCGCTACCATGCCTGGCTAATTTTTTGTATTTTTAGTAGACACGGGGTTTCACCATGTTAGCCAGGATGGTCTCGATCTCCTGACCTTGTGATCCACCCGCCTTGGCCTCCCAAAGTGCTGGGATTACAGGCGTGAGCCACCGCGCCCAGCCTCAGGATTAATATTTTAAACTATTAATATGAGACATCCTTCAAAATTAACAAGAAAAACAGATGAACTTCAATGGAAGAAAGATTAATAAATAGGCAATTTAATGAAAAGGTAATTCCAAAAGTTAACAAATTTATGACAAATGCAAATTAGAAATGAGGTATCACTTGTTTAAAGAGTAAAAAATTAGAAACTAGAAAATGTTAACTATTTGCGGGGAAATAGGGATGTGGGTATCTCTGTGCATTACTGGTAGGACTGTAGCCTGTCACTACTATCCTGGTGAACAAACTGGCAGGACTTAAATATATGCATAACCTATTATCTACCAATTACTGGGAAAGTTTATAGTAAAAACATGGTGGATTCATACACGGATTCTTTAATTTGGAAAAGTTAATTATATTTCACATAGTAACAGATAGATATTAAAAATATGGGATTTAGGGCTGGGCACAGTGACTCACTTCTATAATCCCAGCACTTTGGGTGGGTGAGGCAGGAGGATCACTTGAGGTCAGGAGCTGGAGACCAGCGTGGACAATATAGCAAGATCCCATCTCCACAAAAATAAATTAAAATTTAGCTAGCCTTGGCGATGCAAGCCAGTAGTCCCAGCTACTTGGAAGGCTGAGGTGGGAGGGTCACTCAAGACCATGAGTATGAAGCTCCATAAAACAATCTTCCAAATACGCAATTTACTTCAAGTACCTTCAACTGTTCTACAACTCTGCATCCACTGTCTTTTCAATATGTCCCAATTTGAATACAACCTTTTAAAAGTATGATATGCAGAACTAAAAGGAATTACATGATATAAATTTAAATTAGACTGGGGCTACCTCTTCTCATTTTTTTTTGGAAACTAAATTTCAATTATACACAATTAAATTACATTAGTTTTTAAAATTTTCTTTGAAAACTTGCTGTTAAAAATATTAAATACATGTTGTATGGCTTCAGTTTGGCTCCTCCAAATCCTCTCCTGATGCAGAAGTTTTTACTGTAATATCATATTTATTCCTTTTGAATTTCACTTTGAATTCAGCCCCGCTATTCCAGCCTTTTAAAATACTTTAAATATGACCTTATGTCATATACAAATGTGAAAATATGCTTTCAATATTTTCATAGCAATAAATATTGAGCAGAACAAAGATACAGATAGCACCCCTTGACATTCTACTATAGACCTATCCTCCAAGTGGATATCAATCCATACATTGATATATATGTGGTGTGTCCAATTATTTCTCTAATGCCTTTGTCCCTGTATATTTCATACTTTTGTTCACTAGGACTTCATGAGAAACTTATTAATATTTAGACATTAAAGTCCTTCCCCATTTTCCTGACTGTCTAGTCTAGCAAATCTCAAAAGTTAAGTTTAGCCTGACAATCAACAGTTTGCAAAATATTAACATTCTTTTTGAAAGTTAAGATTTTTTTTTTCTATTTGTAGTCTAGGGTACTCAGAGCATTATTTTTAAATGCCTCAAAAGATCACAGGAAATGTTTCATTTTTCATTTGCATGTCCCTTGGTCACAATTCTCCTGGACAGGGCAACAGCTTGGTGCACAAATGCTGTATTTTCACTACCCTAGAGTTTCTGTTTTCTTTTAATAATTTCCTGTCAGAAAGAAGTTATCTTTGTATTGAGGGAGATTAATGAGCCAAAACAACAACAACAACAATGACAACCACCACCAACCTCGGAATTACAGAAAAAGTATTAAACAGGAGTTAAGAAGTTCTAATTTATTTCTTACTATTACAAATTTTCTCCAACCAATGAGTAGGACGATTCTTTCCCTGGTTTTCGTAATGTGAACATATACTTTTAAAGTGAGGATGATGATTTTCCTATTCTCTCAAAGAATACATTAAAGAGAAAACAAAATTCTTATTTTTTTAACAGATTTCAGTTTGAAATTTCACTTTGTAATAACTCTTAAATTTACTGTATGTGGAGAATAAAGAAAAGTGAAGTATGTGGTAAGAGAAAAACAATTTTATGGCTAGCCACAATCTGCTAACATATAACTATATACATTTGGGACAATAATTAGCAGTTAATAAAATGTGTTTTTCCTGGCAAATAAAGGGTCTCAAGGCACACTTTTTCCTGCTTATTTTATGAGAATGAAACTCAAGTGATCCTGACGGTATGCTAAAAAAGGATTAGAATAACAACACCAAAAGTAATAAAATTAGTATTATTTTTATAACCACTGTATACAAAATTAAGAAGATAAATACAGTAATAAATGCCATTAATTACTATAAAATTTATGTTCTGATAAGTACCCTTTTACCTCCTATAACCCATATAAATATTAGTATGAAAAGGTAATTACCAAAAAAGTATTAAATTAAATTTAATTGGATAAATTCCATTTGAATTTTATAAGAAAGCCAAACTATTTTGATGTGATTGATTTTGGTACTTTTGCATATTATGTTAAAGACAACAACCAGAATTCCACAATCCTTGTCTAAATGTATAAATAAATCACATGATTTACATTAAAGCATTTAGCAAATCCTAAAGTGACAGAGTGATTGATGCAAGTATAGGTTTCCACCATTTCAGAGACTATTATACATTTATAGTGAAACAAGACTCCAGTAGACAAGTAGCGCGAAGTATGTACAGGCAAATTAGAGAAGCACCACAAGTACTTAAGACTCCTTACAAAGTCATATCAATCCCAAGGATCACCAAATAAAGACAAATTTACGAAGTGTATCAGTCAGGGTTCCCCAGAGGAACAGAAATGACAGGATACAGGGAAGCGATAGGAAGAAGGCTGAAGGAAAAGGGGGAGATTGGCTGATTTTAAGGAACAGGCTCACAGGCTTATGGGGGCTAGCAAGTACAAAATCCTTAAGGCAAACAGGCAGACTGTAAACACAGGCAGAATTTCTACGTTACAGTGTTGAGGAAGAATTTTCTTCTTCAGGAAACTGTTGGAATCAACCTAAATGTCCATTAATGACAGACTGGATTCATCAACCTAGATGCCCATCAATGACAGACCGGATTCATCAACCTAAAAGCCCATCAATGACAGACATATACACCATGGAATACTATGCAGCCATAAAAAAGAAAGAGATCACATCCTTTGCTGCAACATGGATGGAGCCGGAGGTCATTTTCCTAAGCAATCTAACCGGGGACTGAAAACCGAATACTACATGCCCTCACTTATAAGTGGGAGCTAAACACTGAGAACACATGGACAAAAAAAAGGAAATGATAGACACCAGGGCCTACTTGAGGGTGGAAGGTGGGAAGAGGGAGAGGATCTAAAAACTACCTACTGGGTACTCTGCTTATTACCTAGGTGGCAAAATAATCTATATACCAAACTCCCATGACACACAACTTACCTATATAACAAACTTGCACATGTATCCCTGAACCTAAAATAAAAGTCTAAAAAAATCATTTTTTAAATGTTGGTAAAAGCTAAGTGCAAAATCATCTTCTTGTATTGTGATTTATAAATTGGTATACAAAGAATTTTCACAGTATATGCTAAAATGTCTTAAAATGTTAACACTAACATGAACAATAAGATGAAGAGAAAAAAGGTTCTTGCATATAGTAGTTTCACTTCTAGAAATCTATGCTGAAAAAAATTGCAAAAAAGGAAAATAACACATGGATATAATTACTCATAGCAACATTCTGTACACTGGAAAAATACATGAATAACCTAAGTTCTGACAATAGAAAGCCACCAGTAAAAAGTTACTTAAGAACTCAAAACACATTTGTGCATTCAAAATTGTTCTACTGATTCTAAATGTCAGATATTGAAAATAAAGAAATATTTAATGAAATATCACTGCCCTCAGTGAGTTTTCAGGCTACTGGAAAAATAAAATAAAATGCACACCTGCAACACTGTTAAGTGAAAACAGGAAGATGTCATATAATCTATAATTGCAAGTATGGGAAAAGGAACAAATAGGTGGGAAATACGATAAGAATGCTTAAGTGGTGAGACTATGGGTTTGCTTTTCTTCTTCCTTTACCTTTCATTTTCCATGGGTCATGTAAATGCTGACGTAAACAAACAAACCTTCCTGAGGGTAAGGACTGTGTCTTATGTGCTGTCAATCAGCTAGCACTCAGTAGTGTCTGATACATACAGATGGCATATAACTATTCCTCTAATGATTACTAGAATTTTAAAATAGGAAAAATAACACAAAACTATGTTAAATAAAAGGATTCTTCACATTTCTATTTCATTTAGAGCTATGTGACTATCAAAGTCCAGCTAATAACAGTGCTAAAACATATCCATTTAATCTAAACTTGTCTAGAAGAGTTTCGAGCCACAGAAAAATTTCATCTAGAACTCTGAATGTATCAAATTTTCTACATAACAGAATGCATTCTGTTATGATTTGTGATTTTTTTGCTTTAAGTTTTGAAGTTAGATCTGGAATCAAATCTAAATTTTGTTACCTATTAGTTATTGGTTATGTGATTTGGGTCAGCTTCCTAAATTTTACTGAATTATTGATTATCACCTCTACTATCTATCTTACAGTGGTTTTCCAAAGAAATTTTTAGGCCAGACATGGTGACTCACACCTTTAATCACAGCACTTTCGAAGGCCAAGGTGGGAGTATCACTTGAGCTCAGGAGTTCGAGATCAGCCTGGGAAACACAGTAGGACTCCATAGCTACGAAAAACACAAAAATTAGCCAGGTGTGGTGGCGTGCCCCTGTAGTTCCAGCTACTCAGAAGGCTTAGGTGTTAGCATAGCTTGAGCCAAGCAGGTTAAGGCTATGGTGAGCCATGATCACATAAATGTACTCCAGCCTGGGCAACAGAATGAGATCCTATCTCAAAGAACAAACAAACAAACAAACAAAAAATGCTAATTTAAAAAACAGCACATGAAAGAGATCAAATGTATTACTTGGCACATAGTAAATGTTGAATTGATGATACTAATTATTTTGATTAATAAGTAAATGTCTCCAGGTGGTTGACAAATATACTGATTGACAAATATCAGTAAAAGCAGACTTACAAAACATCTTTCAATAAATTTTGTCCAATATTCGACTTAGACAAAAGTAGGCATTTTGCTAATACTGCTCCATCTGCTTACTTTTTATTGAAATTAGATTGACAAAAAAAGGTTTATTGGTTTACATTTTTCTTGTGTCATTTTTTTATGACTCCTATAAGGAGTTAATGATTGAATTTTGCTTTTAAATCTGATATAAAATTTTTGTGCTGCAAAGAAAATAAGACCACTTATATTTACTGTCATGATAGTTTTACTAGTTGGCCTGACTCCAATGTTGTTTCTACACAGATGTGGTAGAATAAAGTGAGATTAAATGGTCTTGTGAAGATTTCTATAGCATTCTGGGCTTATCCTTTTCTTACTAATTACTCTTATTTTATTGTAATTGCCTAGTACTAGAGTTTGGCTTTCCACAATGTGTTGCAGGCTTTTATTGATACAGACTTTTTCACTGTTATATCCCTAGGACCCACTCCAGGGTTTGGTATAAAACATATGTAAAAAAATGTTTGTTTTTCTTGTAGAATATCTGATAAATAAATAAAGAGTGAATGAATGGATGGATGTATAAAATAATGTACATAATCATTTTGACAAATACCTAGAACATTATTAGTCCTCATTAAACATTATAATTAATGACCTTATTTTTACTTTTAACAGAGTTTCTTTGACTTGCCTTTATCTTGTATAATTATTTTGATGGTAGATAGTCAACTTTAAATTCCATAATAGCCAGAATAAAGCTCTCAACAAACATTTTGAATATCATCCTTATCTAAATGTGGCTGCATATAACAACCAAAACTTTTTATTTTAATTTAAGGAAGAAGAAAATAAGACCTTTCTGGCCCCATCCTTTCTTCTGTTCTAAGAATCCAGCAGTTTAATCTAATTTTGAAGTATCACATTTTAAAAACTTTGAAAACTATTTTATAGTATTAATCTGCCATTAACACAATAATTTCAATAGCTACTATTCAGTTTTTTCTAAAGGACAGCACTATGCTTTGAGTTTATATCCCAATTAAGGCAAATTATATCTCATTAAAGGAAAATAATTTTGAGAAGATAGTCTTTTAAAAGATGAGGAAATTGAGGCAAAGTCAATAGCTAATAAGTTACACAGCTTGAATTTTACCTTATTCTGCTTCAGACAACTATATAATACTACCTTCCATCTTACAATAATTAAAATATTTTTGTCTTAGTTTATTGATGAATGTTTATTTCATTTTTAAATTTTTTTTTTTTTTTTTTTTTTTTTGAGACGGAGTCTCACGCTGTTGCCCAGGCTGGAGTGCAGTGGCGCGATCTCGGCTCACTGCAAGCTCCGCCTCCTGGGTTCACGCCATTCTCCTGCCTCAGCCTCCTGAGTAGCTAGGACTACAGGCGCCCGCCACCGCGCCCGGCTAATTTTTTTTTTGTATTTTTAGTAGAGACGGGGTTTCACTGTGGTCTCGATCTCCTGACCTTGTGATCCGCCCGCCTCGGCCTCCCAAAGTGCTGGGATTACAGGCTTGAGCCACCGCGCCCGGCCTCATTTTTAAATTTTTATCTAGCTTTAGCAATTGTTGTCAGTTTCTACTACAAATTACATTTTTGGTAAATTACATAAATTTTGGTAAGCTATTAGAATGGCTTAAAACAGACAATGCCAAGAGCTGCTGAGAATCCAAAGGAATCTGAACACACATACATTGCTTGTGAGAATGCAAAATGGTACAGCCACATTGGAAAATAGTCTGACACTTTATCAAATTAAACATGCACTAACCAAATAATCGGCCAACCCTACTCCTAAATATTTAACTCAGAAAAGGTAAAACTTACATGTATTCCAAAAGCTGCACATGTATGTTTTATTGCAGATTTCTTCATTTGCCAAGAACTGAAAACAACCTGAATTTCCTTCAATTGTTAAATGGATAAAATATAACACATTTACCACACAATGGAGGACCATTCAGTAATGGAAGGAAAAAACTATGAATAAACACAGGTGTACTGGAAATATATTATACTAAATAACAGAAACCTGACTCAAAAGGCAACATAGTTAATGTACAGCATTGGGACTACAGTTAACAATCCAGTATTGCCTGCTTGAAACTCGCTAAGAGAGTAGATCTTAAATGTTTTCACCACACACATAAAAAGGTAACATTGTGATGTTATGGATATGTTGTTAATAATTAGTTTGATTGTGGTAATCATTTAACAATGTGTATATATATGTATATACATACACGGATATATACACATATATACATATATATATCTCAAAGGTTCACCTTGTATGCCTTAAATACATACAATTTTAATATGTACAATTATACCTCAATAAAGCTATGGAAAAATAAAAAGACAAAAGAAAAATACTAAAACAAAAAAGGTAACATATTATTTGATTCCATTCATATAATACTATTAAAAAATAAAAACTATAGCGACCTAAAACAGATCATTGCCAAGTATCAGGGATGGGGAATAAGACTGGCTACAAAGAGCATGAGGAAATCTTTTGGGGGTAATAGAATTGTTTTATATTCTGATTATGGTAGTAGCTGCATGATTGTGTTTGTCAAAATTTACAGGACTGTACTTTCAAAATGACAAATGTTACTGCATGCAAATTATAGCTCTTTAAATGAAAAAAAATAAAATAAAAGCCAACATCACAAATAAGTAAAAAAACTAAAAATTAAAAAAAGGAAACCCAATACCCACACATTTTGAATGTAAAGAATTGTGTAAAAGCAAATATCCTAAATTTCAGGCTCAACATCTAGAAGTTGATACAAGTTCCTACTGCCATTATTTAAGGGACTGAACATCACAGATACAGCAAATGCTAGAAAGAGGAGGAGTGGTAGAAAGGCTCAACAGATCCGGATACATACACAGAAAAAGACGAAACCAGAGGCCATCAAAGCAACATAACTAAATTGAAAGGTCAAGGCCAACAGGAGGTGGTCAATTCATATATATATGTCTATAATCATATATATATTCATAAACATAATACTACATAAATGGTAAGTATGTGTGTGTATAATCATTGCTATAGTTGTCAGTGTCTGAGTGCTGACAAGATACTCTGCTTGACTAAAAAATCTTGAGTCAGATACTTCTAAGCTCTGTTTTTGACTAGGCCTTGACCCTGGCTCCTGTTCTTGCCAGAAATGCTTAACCCACTTTCAGCAGGAATCTAACATAGTAGGTTTGGACAAAATCCCTCCTTCTTGATATCTGATCAAATTCCTCATCCCGATCCTTGCCATCTGATCATCCTAGCCTGCCCTCCTGTTAGGTCAGTTTAGCAATAATTCCCCCTATCCTTGATGTATCATTTCAGTAATTTTTCATCCACCCACCCACCCACTGCCACTATTCTTGCCCATACATCCCCTCTTGTTCTTATACTGTATTCAGGGTTGAGCCTAATTTCTTTCTTCTATTGCAGTAGTCTTGAATAAAGTCTTCCTTACCATTTAAAAAAGTGTCAGAATAATTTTTTCTTTAACAGTACACACCACACAGTATCTATACCCTTTGATACACACCAGAAACTTTTGAGTAAGACAGAATTGGTTTAATAAAAGCACAATTCCAGAAACAGTCTCTACCTATTCAATATAAATGCTACGCTAGTGCAGCAACAACAATGATAGCAGTTGTGGGGATATAACATTTACTGTCAAAAATAATGTATAAAAACATAAAAGTTAATCAGAAGCTTATTAGATATAAAGACATTAGTACCCTTTCTTCCTGTGTTAGATTTTTGGAAACTCCAAGCAGAAGCAGAGTGGTGAGTGCTATCTAGTTGCTGACTCCTCATCTAAATATAACATAAAGTGCTAAGAGCCATTCTTGCTTCATGATAAATTATCTAATAACTAGATTTCCAAGAAAAAAGAAAAAACAAAAACATTGTTCAGTACTGATTATTCAGGTCACAGCCTGACAATTACATCTGAACACCTTTGCTATTGAATGATATCAAGAATGAAACCAGACTTAATTTGCAAAATATGCTGAAACTCCAGAAAATAATGTCAACATTGTCTTTTTTCCATTTTATTCTTATTTTTTAAAATCATGTCTTCTATATTTATAACCACTATATATGTTAACAAGAATATTTTCAGGTAGGGAGGCAAATTTTGACTCAAAATATATTTTTCTGTAGTGAAAACTAAATGTACACACACACACACACTATATATAGAGAGAGTTAAATTCTTTAAAGGCTATATGTAAATCGATATTACAAAAAATTTTCCATGTTTGTATAATTTTTTTTCATGGATATATCCTCAGTAACAATAAGACTTACTTTTAACTACTCATTTTAAAATCCGCTTTACAAACAAATAACATTTCACATGGTTCCTAAAATTTATCTAAAGAGAAGAGCCTTAAAGTAGAAAAAATTAAAAATAGATAAACCTTAAAGTAGTCTAGAAAACAAAATAACTTGAATACCTTAGCCCATAATATTACCAAAATGTTAGCTAATTATATTTAAAACCCTAGAGATATCTCTCCACAAGTGTTTTCTAGATTATCTGACCAGTAAGAAAAAGTGTCTTCTCAAAGAAAGAAAGAGTTTAATTTTCAATATGATGAAAGTGTTAATGCATTAAACAAGAGGAATGGGTTTTTTCATTGTTTCTAAGGCATTCACCTATGGCGTATCTCATTTGTGTGTTATTTGACAATACGCTATTTGCTTTATTTCTACTTTATTTCCCCAAGTTCATCACTCTGTGTTTCTTTTCTCTATGTTTAAGGTGCCAAGACCACAATATTTTTCTGTTCTTCCCAAGCAGAATGGGTGGGTGTCTTGTAAGAGTCTATCGTTACCAATTTTCCTCTAAATGAACACAAGGAATACTTTAAAACATCACCATGATCTGGAAATGTAATGACTGATACTCAAATGAATAGCCAAGTGTGATCAAATGCTTGTGCCATACAGAAAAGAATCATGTGACTCACAAGAGACCAGGCATAAAGCACCCATTCCTTAATCTTAATTAAACCCAGATACAATGTATTCAGGTTCAAAAATAAAATGTTTAAATTATAACAATTCCTCAAATGTTGGGGCACTTTTTGAACATTTCAATTATAGTTTTGAATATTTTCATACATTAATATTTAGATTGTAATCTATATCTGTTTTCAAGCTAAAAGCAACTTTCACCTTCTTACTTCCCCAACAAACAGACAAAATAAGAATATTTTTACTTGCTTGGCATCCAAACCATCTGACTTACTGTTTATGCTCATTTATTATTACAATATTTCTCAACTTTTTAAACGTTGTTACACATTTCTAGAGTTATATACTCCTGTCATAAATTTTGGGCTGTAAAAAATATATATCTAACAGTATGGAAATTTCAGAAAGACAAAGACAACTGAGTCTTGATGTATTAAAGGTAGCAACCATCAACAAATAAACTCCAAAATTTTAGTAAATTAACAAACATAAGTTTCTTTCTTGGAAATGTTCCTGAATGAGGGGATTCCCTCCAAGTGGTAAATCACACGCCCAACTTCCTTTCACTTGTGGTTCTGCCATTGACAAAGATCTTAATGTGTTATCTAACAGGCAAAAAGGGAAAGAGATCATAGAGAAAGGACATGTACCATCTTCATCAGAAAGTGAAACATATTTCTCGCACTCACAAATCATTGGTAAAAACTAAGCAACTTGGACCTTGTGTACTGTCCAGGAAAATCACAAGTGAAACTACTGAATTTGAAAAGTATTATTTAATAACAATTGTTTTATTTGAAAGATAATTCATGGGAGCATAAAGGTAAAAGCATGTTTTTATGAACTGCAATCATCCGACAGAAGCAATGGAAAAGGTTCCCTGTGGGAGCAGCAACTTGCCAGTGACAACGCTATACTAAGAAAGAGGCAGAACAAATTTTGTTATCACTGCCATGCCTCCGCAGGATGTATACAAAACAAATTTAAAAATAAATGATAAGATCATCTAAGTAAAATTACAGAACATCAAGAATAAGTAAAACTATTAAAAACAACCAAAGAGAGAAGATAAATTACCTTAAAAAAATCAAAAATATTCAGGAAAAACAAGTATTAGTAAAGTTTACACTTTACAATTAATAAAGACTATAATTTCGGAAAGAAATTAAACACATGAGGAGGAAGGAAAGGCAAGAAGCAACTAGGAGCATTTAAAATATGGGGGTAAAAATCCATTAAGAACTGTGGGGAAAGAATAATTATTTTCTTCTACTTCAATTGGCTCTTAGTTGGAAAGGACCCCTGTACCAAAAAAATAGTTAATAAGAGAAAAACAAAAGTTTATTAACATGCATATTTCATATATATATGGGAGATGCCCAGGAAATGAGTAGTTCTCAAAGAGGTGGTTTTGAATTCTAGCTTATATAGTATCTTTAATAAAGAACAGTCAATTTTTGGAGAAATTGGAAAAGGACTTTTTTGAGTCTCTAGAGGGAGCAATTTGTAAGACAAATAAATGGTAGATAAAAGCTAGTTAGTAAAGCCTATTAATAAAAAGCTAGTTAGTAAAAGCTAGTTAGTAAAGCCTATTAATATAGATTCCACTGGTACCATCTCCAGGCCAATAAGGATTTAAAGTTATTTTCAGTGGCTAACCTTTATTCCTCCTGGTGGAATTGACAGGTGAGGTCAGCTGGACTTCCTGGGTCTAGTGGGGACTTGGGGAACTTTTCTGTCTTACAAGAGGATTGTAAAATGCACAAACCAGCGCTCTGTAAAATGCACCAATCAGCAGGATTCTAAAAGTAGCCAATCAGGGGGAGGATTGAAAAAAGGCACTCTGATAGGACGGAAAGGGAACATGGGAGGGGACGATAAGGGGATAAAAGCTGGTCACGCCACACAGCAGCGGCAACTTGCTTGGGTCCCCTTGGAAGCTCTGGAAGCTTTGTCCTTTCACTCTTCACAATAAACCCTGCTACCGCTCACTCTTTGGGTCTGTGCCATCTTTTTTTTTTTTGAGATGGAGTCTCACTCTGTTGCCAGGCTGGAGTGCAGTGGTGCGATTTCGGCTCACTGCAAGCTCTGCCTCCCAGGTTCACGCCATTCTCCTGCCTCAGCCTCGTGAGTAGCTAGGACTACAGGTGCCTGGCACCACATCTGGCTCATTTTTTTTTTTTGTATTTTTAGTAGAGACAGGGCTTCATCATGTTAGTCAGGATGGTTTCTATCTCCTGATCTTGTGATCTACCTGCCTCAGCCTCCCAAAGTGCTCGGATTACATGTGTGAGCCACCGTATCTGGCCGGGTCCATGCCATCTTTAAGAGCTGTAACACTCACTGCAAAGGTCCGTAGCTCCATTCTTGAAGTCAGAAAGACCATGAACCCACCGGCAGGAACTAACTCCAGACACAGAATGGTGAGTGAAAGATGGTGAAGGGATGATGGCAGGATACCTTACCTTTCTAAATCTCTGTCCTGTTTTTAGGCAGAGAGCTTTCCTGTATCTGCTTCTTCTTAACTGCCTTCAACTCAACAATTCTTCATATTTTGGGGTAGCATGTTCTGGTCTCCCACAGGATTAAATATAAATAACAATAATAATATTTGAAAGAATTTAAGAATAACAAAGAACTCAATACATTCATGCATCACTTAATGACAGGGACACATTCTGAGAAATGTGGTATTAGGCAATTTCATCATTGTGTGAACATCACAGAGTGTACTTACACAAAAGTAGATGATATAGCCTACTATACACCTAGACTGTATGGTATAATCTACTGCTTCTAGGCTAACAAACATGTATGGCATGTTACCATACTAAATACACTGGGCAACTGTAATACAATAGTAACTATTGTGCATCTAAACATATTTGCCATGTTTGTTTGTCCCTACCAAAACTCATGTGGAAATCTGATCTCCAATGTGGTGGTGTTGGGGGGTGGGGCCTAGTGAGAGGTATCTGGGTTATGGGAGTGGATCCCTCATGAATGGTGTGATGCCGTCTTCTGAAATACTTCCTGAAGGACCTGCCTGAGGCTTTTTCTTGAGGTATCACTCTTTTCAGAAATATTCCATGGTGGTTTGTTTCGTTTTTCATTTTAGATTTTCATGAGTAATGCACTGCACTGTGACATTTATGACATTTATACAATGTCACTAGGTGATACGAAATTTTCTTCTCTATTATAACCTTATGAGACCATCATCTTATGTACAGCCCATTGTTGACTAAAACGTCATTATTCAGTGCATGAGTATACTAAACAATTGTGGGTACAGGAAGGAAAGAGCAGAAACAGTAAATTCTGCATAAAGCTGGTGCTTTAGGCAAGGAAGAGAAAGAGAAATATGACAAAGAAGTGAAGAGTTAGCTCTATTTCTAACATTTTCCTCTAAATATATCTGGAGCATATATCTCACAATAAAATCATTTGTTAAATCTTGATACTGTCTATATCATTTTCGTGCTTATTCAATTTAATTACAAATATAATTAAAATATGTGATATAGAAACTTTCAAAAATCAAATGGGGAAAAAATTTTCCATATTTCATAGGAAATCGTATGTTTTAAAAACACAAAACTGCTAAATCCTAATGGTAAGAGCAGTAAAATTTTAAAACA
The DNA here is from genome assembly GCF_024542745.1 of Macaca thibetana thibetana. Lineage (NCBI taxonomy): Eukaryota > Metazoa > Chordata > Mammalia > Primates > Cercopithecidae > Macaca > Macaca thibetana. The sequence goes on along the minus strand of NC_065588.1, from coordinate 28,555,504 downwards.
TACTTTTTTTTTTTTCAAAAAGAAAACCTTAAAAAATCTGTAACAATGTATGAGTAAACTATTTCTTGTATTTCAGAAGAATGGACATCCTTAGTGTAAAAGTAACCACAGTGGAACTACTTAAGAAATTTGCCATCAAAACCATACCTTTTAATTGTTAGGCATTACTACACAGCACTGTCCTTCATTTAATTATTTAACCTCCCTTTAAAGCAACCACTAAAATAACAAAGACATAGATGATAAGCCAACAAAGGAGACATAAAATGATACCATTAAAATACCCAATTCAAAAGTAAGCAAAAAAATATGAGGGGAATAATGAACACAAGGAACAGATAGAAAACAAAGAATGAGGAGATACATTTAAAATGAAAAAATATCAATAATCACATTAAATGTGAAGGATTTTAAAAACACAATTAAGGCTAGGTGTGGTGGCTCATGCCTGTAATCCCAGCACCTTGGGAGGCCGAGGTGGATGGATTACCTGAGGTCAGGAATTCGAGACCAGCCTGGCCAACACGGTGAAACCCCATCTCTATTAAAAATACAAAAATTAGCCAGGCATGGTGGCACATACCTGTAGCCCCAGCTACTCAGGAGGCTGAGGCAGGAGAATTGCTTGAGCCCAAGAGATGGAAGTTGCAGTGAGCCATGATCATGCCACTGCACTCCAGTCTGGCTGACAGAGCCAGACTCTGTCTCAAAAAACAAACAAACAAACAAACATAAACAACACAAAATTAAAAGTTACTGATTGTTGAACTAGATAAAAAGCAAAATGCAGTAATATGCTTCCTACAAGAAAACCCATTTTAAACATAAAGAAACCAATATATTAAAAGTACAAGAATAGGGGATAATACATCATACTAACAATAATCAAAATAAATGTAGAGAACTTATATTAATATTATACAGAGTAGATTTCATAGGAAACAATATTACCAGAGAAAGAGATGAGTACTTCATAGTAATAAAGGGACAAATATATAAAGAAGACATAATAATCCTAAATGTGAATGCACTAAATATAAGTGTGTCAAAACTACTCGAAAAATAATTAGAACAGTGAGGAGAACTAGTCATATCCAAAAGTATGGTCAGATATTTCAACACCTGCCTCTCAACGACCAGCAGAACAAGTAGGAAATTAGTAACAATACACAAGACTTGACAAGACACCAAAAAAATTGACTTAAATGATATTTATACAAAATTCCACCAACATCAGAATGTACAACCTTTTCAAGTAGACACGGGATGCTTACTAAGACAGACTATATTCTAGGCCATAAAACAAACTTCAAAATGTATTCAAACCACATGAAGTATGTTATCTATCAAAACTAGAATGAGATTAGAAATAAAAAAAAGAAATACATCTGAAAAACACTAACATATTTAGAAACTAAATAAAAACTCTTCTAAATAACCTAGTGGTTAAAAAAAAAATCAAAAGATAAATTTAAAAGTATTTTTAATTGAAAATGAAATCATGATCTTTGAAAATGTGAAAAATGCACCTAAAGTAGTACTGAGAAGAACATTTACATCATTAAATGTCTACATTTTAGAAGAAAAGCCTCAATCCAAGACCTAAGCCCCTATTTTAAGACACTAGAATAAATGCAAATTCAAAGCCAATTAAGCTACATAACTTAAATAATAAAGGTTACAGAAGAAATCAGTGACATAGAAACTTAAAAAATAAAAATCAATGAAACCAAATGCTGGTCTTTGAGAAAGTTAAGAAAAAAAGAATTGATAAATCTCTAACAAACTCATCAGGAAAAAGAAAGAAAACATAGATTACAATTATCTAGACTAAGACAAGAGATATCACCAAAGTTTATAGATATTTTAAAAGGATAGGGGAATATATGAAAAACATGCATACACATATACTTAACACAAAGATAAACATACACACACACACACACACACACACACACACACACACATTTGTTCAACAAAATTCAACATCTATTCCTGGAAAAAAAAAACAGGAATAGAAAGAAAAATACTCAACTTAATAAAGGGGCTTTGACAAAAACAGGTACAGCTAAAATAATGGAAAAATTTATGCTTTCTTCTTATGATCAAGCAAAAGGCAAAAATATTTGCTTCTCATCTTTCTATTTTAACATTGTATTAGAAGTTTGGCAAGTGCAATAAGAAAAAGTAATAAAAGGTATTGAGATTAAAAAGGAAGATGCAACAACATCCTTTTATATTCAGAAAACATATCTATGTAGAAAATTCTATAAACTCTAAAAAAACCTGCTGCTAAAACTAACAATTTTAGATAATTACAGAATATAAGATTAAAGCCAGGCATGGTTACTTACACCTGTAATCCCAGCACTTTGGGAGGCAGACGTAGGTGGATCACTTGAGGTCAGGAGTTCTAGAGCAGCCTGGCCAACATGGTGAAACCCTGTCTCTAATAAAAATAGCCAGGCATGGTGGTGCACACCTGTAATCTCAGATACTCAGGAAGCTGAGGCAAGAGAATTGCATAAACCCAGGAGGCAGAGGCTGCAGTGAACTGAGATCATGCCACCCCAGGTGACAGAGCAAGACTCTGTCTCAAAAAAAAAAACCAACCCCATCAAAAAGTGAGCAAAGGACATGAACAGACACTTCTCAAAAGAAGACGTTTATGCAGGCAACAAATATATGAAACAAAGCTCATCATCACTGGTCATCAGAGATGCAAATCAAAACCACAATGAGATACCATCTCATGCCAGTCAGAATGGCAATTATTAAAAAGTCAGAAACAACAGATGCAAGGAAGGCTGTGGAGAAACAGGAATGCTTTTACACTGTTAGTGGGAGTATAAATTAGTTCAACCATTGTGGAAGACAGTGTGGCAATTCCTCAAGGATCTGGAACCAGAAATACCATTTGACCCAGCAATTCCATAGTGGGTATATACCCAAAGGATTATAAATCATTCTACTATAAAGACACATGCACAAGTATATTTACTGCAGTACTATTTACAATAGCAAAGACTTGGAACAAACCCAAATGTCCATCATTGACAGACTGGATAAAGAAAATGTGGCACATATATACTATGGAGTACTATGCAGCCATAAAAACGAATGAGTTCATGTCCTTTTCAGGGACATGGATAAAGCTGGAAACCATCATTCTCAGCAAACTAACAAAGGAACAGAAAACCAAACACCACATGTTCTCACTCTTAAGTGGGCGTCGAACAATGAGAACACATGGACACTGTGACGGAAACATCACACACCAGGGCCTATTGGGGGTTGTGGGGGCAAGGGGAAGGAGAACATTAGGACAAATACCTAAGGCATGTGGGGCTTAAAACTTAGATGACAGGTTGATAGGTGCAGCAAACCACCATGGCACATGTATACCTATGTAACAAATCTGCACGTTCTGCACATGTATCCCAGAACTTAGAGTTTTTTATAATATATATATATATATACACACACACATATATATATATATGATTATGATCAATTGTGTTCTTATGTGCTAGCAGCAAGCATGAGATAACTGAAATTGAAAACTAAAAACTATAAAAGTTAAACTGACATTGAAAAATATGAATTAGTCAGTGATATATCTGGCAAAAGATGTAGTAAACCTAAACACTGAAAATTTAGAACATTGCTGAGGGAAATTAAGGAAGATCTAAATAAATTAAGCAATGTACCAGATTCATAGGTACAAAGACTCAATATTGTGAAAATGTCAATTCTCCCTAAATTGATTCAACTCAACCAAAATCAACATACCAACAGGCCTTGTTGTAGAAATTGATGGGTGGACTATAAAAGTTACATGGAAATAGAAAGAACTGAAAATATCCAAAACAACTTTGTAAAATAAAAACAATACTGGATTATAAAAGTTACGTGGAAATGCAAAGAGCCTAAAATATCCAAAATAACTTTGCAAAATAAAAATAGTGGAGGGCTTACAGTATCTGATTTCAAGACTGACTAAATATCTACACTAAATAAAGTAGTATCATAATGGAATAAAGTTTGACAAACAGATACATGAAAGAGAATAGAGAATCAAGTGATAGATCCACATATATATGGTCGATTGATTTTTGACAAACATACTGTACCATTCCATTCTTGCATTGCTATAAAGAAATACCCGAGACTAGATAATGTATAAGAAAAGTGATTTAACTGGTTCGCCATTCTTCAGGCTATACAGAAAACACAGCAGCATCTGCTTTTGGGGAGTAGGCCTCAGGAAGCTTCCAATCATGTTGAAAAGCAAAGGGGGAGCAAGCACATCACATGGTAAAAGCAAGAGCAAGACACGGGGTGGGAGGTGGCACGCGTTTAAACAATCACTTCTTGGGAGAACTTAACTGTCATGAGCACAGAACCAAGGGGATGGTGCTAAATCATTCATGAGAAAACTGCCTCCATGATCCAATCACTTCCCACCAGGCCCCAACTCCAACACTGGGAATTTAAATTCAACATGAGATTTGTGTGGGCACACAGATTCAAACCATGTCATGTACAAAAGAAATTCACTGGTAAAAGAATAGACTTTTCAGCAAATAAGATTGGAAGAGTTAGGTATTGATATGTAAAAAAATAGTTCAAATCTAATATCATATATAAAAATCAACTCAAAATGAATGATTCATAAACATAAACTATGAATTAAAGCTATAAAACTTTAATAGAACATAGGAAAAACCTCTTTGACATTGAGTTAGGCAATGGTTTCTTGGGTAAGACACCCAAACTATAACTTCAGAAGAAAAATTGATGAGTTGGATTTCATATAACCTTAAAACTTCTGCTGTTAGAAACATATCAGGAAAATAAAAAGACAAGCCATAGACTGTGATAAAAACAATTGCAAATCACATACTGATGAAGGGTTTATATCTAGAATATATAAAGAACTCTCATAACTCAATCACAAGAAAACAACAAATGAGCAAAACACTTGAAAACACATTTTACATATACTTTACCATACGACCTAGCTAAGTATTTGAAAATATGACCTAGCTAGCTCTCTACTGCTAATAATTTATCCAAGAAAAATAAAAGCATGAGTCCATACCAAGACTTGTACACTAATAACGACTTTCTCAAAAATTGAGGGATTTCTTTTTTTATTGGAAGAAAAGGCTCACAAGAAATGTTAAAAGTAGAGCTTTCCATCAGGAAGAATAGCTAATGGATGCTGGCCTCAATACGTAGGTGATGGGTTGATCTGTGCAGCAAACCACCATGCACATGCTTACCTATGTAACAAACCTGCACATCCTGCACATTACCCCAGAACTTAAAAACCGAAGAAAAAATAATGTCACCCGGGCTGAGCTAGCTGGCTGATGGGAATCACCTGGAATGAGCTAATTACCTGATTGGATTCACCATTCCTAAGGGGGATGCATAGGGTAGTTACCGCTGACATACTCTTATTTTGGAGATTTTTTTTTTTTACAAAACATACTACTGAATGGACATTACATATACATTATAATTATATGTACTTGCATATGTTTATTTATCTACATATCTCATGTCTGTTATCTAAATATGTAGGACAAAAAGTATTCAAAAAATCCAAAATTTGCTTATAGCATCACAATCTACCTTCAAGTCACAAACCTTGGCTTTTCTACCACTATCAAAGAAGTCATTTTTCCAGCCAACAAAACCAAAATACAGAACTTTATTCTGATGTCACATGTTGAAAAATAGGAGCTCTGAAAGTGATGGATGCTTTGAAGACAATTATTCAGCATTTTCAAATTTCAGTGAGTACCTTTAAGCTGAGGCTAATTTATGTATCATCTTGTGTTCACCAGAATAAAAAGAAACATTTTTGACCTGGCCAAAGAAAAAGTAGAGCTTTAGAGAAAAGAAAAATTATATAGGTCAGGCACTTGAAACTACATAAAGATGGAAAAAGTAGCTGAGAAGGAATAAGTAAATTAAAACTTTTTCTTTTTCTTAATTGATGTAACATATAATGGTTTCTTTAAAATAACAATAGCAACAATATATATGAGTATGTATACTTCTGTATAAATAAAATGAATGATAACAATGATATAAGCACCAGGATTAAAAAAAAAAACTTGGAATACTTTAGTATTGAAAGGTACTCACAGTACCTGTGAAATGGCATAACATCATTTGAAAATGAATATGGGTTACTAGTAAATGTATAGTGTGAATTTTAGGGCAACCACTTAAAAAAAAAAAATAGTATAACTAATAGGCTAAGACAGGAGAGAAAATTAAATCATAAAATTTTCAATTAGAACCAGAAAAGGTAGATGAAAGACAAAAATAGAAACCAAAAAAAAAAAAAAAAAAGAGTAACAAATACGGTGGAAATGAATCCAACTATATCAATAATCACTGTAAATGTCAATGGTCTATTGTAAATGTTAGGTGGTCTAAAAACATCAATTAAAAGACAGAAATAGAGTAGAGCAAAAAAAAGACCCTACAGTATGCTATCTATGAGAAATCCACTTTGAATATAAAGACACATTTATATTAAAAGTAAATGGATAAAGAAAGATGTATTATGATAACACTAATAAAAAGAAATATGTAGCTATATTAATTTCAGAAGACTTCAGAGCAAAGAAATTTATTAAGGATAAAGAGGAGCATTATATAATAATAAAAGTGTTGATTCTCCAAGAAAACATGGCAATACTTAATATGGATGTCCCTAATAACAGGGCAGCAAAATACATGAGGGAAACACTTACAAAACTGCAAGGAAAAATAAAGGAATTCATTATTAAAGTTGGAGACTTCAATGACCCCACTTCTCAGAAACAGATATAGCAGGCAAAAAATCAGAAAAGATGTAGTTGAATTCAACAACACCAAGATCAACTCAATATAAAGGAAGTCTATATACTGCATCCAGCAATAGCAGAATATGCATTCTTCTCAAACTCACATGTAATGTTTTCTAACACAGATCACATTCAGGACCATAAAACAAAACTCAAGAAATTTAAAAGAGTAGAAATCACAAAATGTGGTCTGCTTTCAGACCACAGTGGAATTAAACTAGAAAATCAATAACAGGAGAATAGCTAGAAAATCCAACAATATTTACAGGTTAAATAACACATTACTAAACAAGGAAAAAAAGCTCAAAAGATATTGAAAATATTTTTAATAAAACACAACTTATCAAAATTTATAGACACACCAAAAGACGTGCTTAGAGGAAAATTGAAAGCATTGAATTCATGTATTCGAAGAGAAGAAAGATCTAAAATTAACAATCTAAGCTTCCACCTTTGGAAATAAGTACACAAGACTAAATTAAATCTAAAATAACATAAAAATAATAAAAATAAAAGAGGCAGAAATCAATGAAATTAAACACAAGAAATAGAAAAATCAATAAAACCAAAAGTTGGTTCTTTGAAAAGATCAATAAAAACTGATAAGCTTCTAGCAGACCAGCCAAGAAAAAAGAAGAAATGAACACAAATTGCTAATGTCAGAAATGAAATAAGGGATATCACTACAGATCCCATGAACATTAAAAGAAAAATAAAAGAATACTATGAACAACTGTATGCCTACATATTTGACAACTTCCATTAAACGGACCAAGTCATTAAAAGACAATTTGCTGAAACAAGAAGAAACAGACAATCTGAGTAGGCCTATATCTATTAAACACATTAAATCAATAATTAATAACTGCTATAGTTTGAATGTTTGTGTCTCCAAATTCATATGTTGAAATCCTAGCCACCAAGTTCATGGTACTGGGTGGGGTGCATTTGGGAGGTGTTAAGACATGAGAGTTAGGTGATTAGCACCCTAATTAAAGAGATCCCAGAGACACGGGGTCATGGTAGAAGGAATAAGACCCCAGAGACATCCCTTATCACTTCTGCCATGTGAAATTTGAGTAAAAAGACAGCCATCTAGAAAGCAGGACCTCAACAGACACCAAATCTGCAGGTACCTTGATCTTGGACTTCTTAGTCTCCAGAACTGTAAGTAGTAAATTTCTATTGTTTACAAGTCACCAGTTTACAGTATTTTGTTATAGCACCCCAAAGAGGCTAAGACAACAACCTTCCAAACAGAAAGCACCTGGCCCAGATAACTTCCCTGGTGAATTCTAACAAAATATCTAAAGAATTATAACAATTCTCTACAATCTCTTCCAGAAGATGGAAACAGAGAGAATACTTCCTGATTCATTCCATAAAGCCAGCATTACCCTAATATCAAAACCAGACAAATACATCACAAGAAAAGAAAACTATAGATCAATAATCATAAACATTGTGTGAGACACCAAAAATCCTTAATATTAACAAATTGAATCCAGCAGCATAGCAAAAGAATCATATATGACAACAATGTGGCATTTATGCCAAGGTATGCAAATCTGGTTCAACTTTTAAAAATCAATTAATGTAACCCACCGTATATACAAAAAGCTAAAGAAAAATAGCATAATCATATCAATAAAATGGTCGAAGCACTTTACAAAAATCCAACACACATTCATAATTAAAAACTCTCGGCAAACTAGGAAGAGAACTTCCTTAACTTGATAAAGAATAACAATAAAAAGTATACACCCAAGATCATATTTAATGGTGAAAAACTAGAAGCTTTTACAATAAAATCAGGAATAAGAAAAGCATTCCTCTTCTCACAACTGCTTTTCAACATTGCACTGAAATCCTAGCTAATGCAGTAAGACAAAAAAAGGAAATAAAAGTTATATGGATTGAGAAGAAATAAAAATGTATTTTTTTTTCAGATGACATGATTGTCTGTGTAGAAAATTCAAGAGTAGATAAAAAAAAAAATCCTAGAACTAATAAGTGATTATAGCAAAGTTGTAGAATACAAGGATAATATACAAAAAAGTCAAATACTTTCTTATATATCAGCAGTGAACAAGTGGAAGTTGAAATTAAAAACATATTAACATTTACTTTAGTATCCCTCCAATTGAAACATTCAGCTTTAAATCTAACAAAATATGTACAAGATCTATATGAGGAAAACTACAAAACTCTGATGAAAGAAATCAAAGAACTATTTAAAAATGAAGACAGTCAACGTTCATAGATAAGAAAACTCAATATTGTCGAAGTGTCAGCAATATCTAGGGATATTTCTGGTTATCACAACTGAGGGTGTGCCACGGCATCTAGGGGTAGACATGAGGGATGCTGTTAAGTATCATTTAACACACAGGGGAATCCCCCACAACACAAAAAATATTCAACCCCTAATGTCAATAATGCCAATGCTGAGAAATACTAGATCAATGGAACAAAATTCAGAGTCCAGAAATCTGCATTTCATATAGTTTTAAGACTTTCTCCAAAGGTATGGGGTAATCCAACAAAGAAAAGGATAGTCTTTTCTATAAATGGTATTGGAATAGACTGGCAGAAAGAATGTTGAATATCTCATCACACCATACCTCCAAATTACCTCAAAAAATTAATCATGATTAAGAATCACATACTTAAACTAGGAAAACATATAAAACTTACTTTTAGTACAGGAAAGTCTTTGCGACATACGGTTAGGCAAAGATTTCCTAAATACAACATTAAAAACACAATCTATAATAGAAAACATGATTGATATAGTCTGGCTCTGTGTCCTCACCAAATCTCATCTTGAATTGTAATAATCCCTATGTGTCAAAGGCAGGACCAGGTGGAGATAACTGAATCACGGGGGCAGTTTCCCCCATGCTGTTCTCCTGATAGTGAGTGAGTTCTCACCAGATCTGATGGTTTTATAAGAGGTTACGCTCTTCCTTCAGCACTTATTCTCTTTCCTGCTACCCTGTGAAGCAGCTCCTCTGCTATGATTTTAAAGTTTCCTGAGGCCTCCTTGAATTGCAGTTCCTATAATCCCCACATGTCATGGGAGGTACCTGATGGGACGTAATTTAATCATGGGGGCAGTTATCCTTATACTGTTCTTGTGATAGTGAGTTCTCATTAGAACTGATGGTTTTATAAGGGGCTTTTCCCCCTTTTTCTTGGCACTTCTCCTTCTTGCTGTCATGTGAGGAAGGACATGTTTGTTTCCCCTTCCATCATGATTGTTAGTTTCCTGAGGCCTCCACAATCATGCTGAACTGTTAGTCAATTAAACTTCTTTCCTTTATAAATTACCTAGTCTTGTGTATGTCTGTATTAGCAGCATGAAACGAACTAATACTGTAAATTGGTACCACAGAGAGTGGGTGCTGCTGTAAAGATACCCAAAAATGTGAAAGTGACTTTGGAACTGAGTAACAGGCAGAGGTTGGAACCATTTGGAGGACTCAGAGGAAGATAGGAAAATGTGAGAAAGTTTGGAACTTCCTAAAGGCTTTGAGGACTCAAGAGACAGGAAAATGTGGGAAAGTTTGAAATTTCTGAGAGACTTACTTAATGGCTTTGACCAAAATGCTGATAGTGATATGGACAATAAGTCCAGGCTAAGGTGGTCTCACATGGATATGAACTTGTTAGGAACTGAAGCAATGGTCACTCTTGCTATGCAAAGAGACTGGCGGCATTTTGCCCCTGCCCGAGAGATTTGTGGAACTTTGAATTTGAGAGAGATGATTTAGGGTATCTAGTGGAAGAAATCTGTAAGCAGGAAGGCATTCAAGTGGTGACTTGGGTGCTGTTAAAAGCATTCAGTTTTATATATTCATAAAGATATAGTTTGGAATGGAAACTTATGTTTAAAAGGGAAGTAGAGCATAAAAGTTGGGAAAATTTGCAGTCTGACAACGTGACAGAAAAGAAAAACCCCTTTTCTGAGGAGAAATTCAAGCCTGCAGCAGAAATTTGCACTAGTAACAAGCAGCCAAATGTTAATTGCCAAGACAATGGGGAAAATATCTCAAGGGCATGTCAGAGGTCTTCGCAGCAGTTCCTCTCATCACAGACCTGGAGGCCTAGGGGGGAAAAATGGTTTCCTGGGCCAGGCCTGGGGTGGGGGTGGGGGTGTGGAGAGACCTCAGGACATAGTGCCCTGCATCCCAGCTGCTTCAGTTCTAGCCATGACTAAAAGGGGCCTAAGTACAGCTCATGCTATTGCTTCAGAAGGTGCAATCCCCAGGCCTTGGCACGTGGTGTTGAGCATGCAGGTGCACAGAAATCAAGAATTGAGGTTTGGGAACTTCCACCTAGATTTCAAAGGATATATGGAAATGCCTGGATGTCCAGGCAGAGAAGTTTGCTGCAGCGCTCGACCCATCATAGGGAACGTCTACTAGGGCAGTGAGGAAGGAAACTCTGGGGTCAGAGCCCCCACACAGAGCCCCCTCTGAGGTACTGCCTAAGGAACTGTGAGAAGATGGCTACCATCCTCCAGACCCCAAAATGGTAGATCCACCAACAGCTTACACTGTGCTCCTGGAAAAGCCACACTCAATGCCTGCCCATGAAAGCAGCCAGGAAGGGGCCTATACCCTGCAGAGCCACAGGAGTAGAGCTTCCCAAGGCCTTTGGAGCCCACCTCTTGCATCAGTGTGAGCTGGATGTGAGACATGGAGTTAAAGATCATTTTGGAATTTTAAGGTTTAATGACTGCCCTATTGGATTTCGGGCTTGCATGGGGCCTGTAGCCCCTTTATTTTTGCCAATTTCTCCCATTTGGAATAAGTGCATCTATCCAAGGTCTGTAACCCCATTGTATCTAGGAAGTAACTAACTTGCTTTTGATTTTACAGGCTCATAGGTGGAAGGGATCTGCCTTGTCTCAAATGAGGCTTTGGACTTGGACTCTTGAGTTAATGCTGGAATGAGTTATGACTTTGCAGGACTGTTAGAAGGGCATGATTGGGTTTTGAAATGTGAAGTCATGAGATACGGGAGTGGTCAGGGTGAAATGATATGGTTTGGCTATGTCTCCACCCAAATCTCATCTTGAATTGTGGTTCCCATAATCCCCATGTGTTGCAGGAGGAACCCAGTGGGAGGAAATCATGGTGGCAGTTACCCTCATGCTGTTCTCATGATAGGTAAGTTCTCACAAAATCTGATGGTTTTAAAGGGGCTTTTCCCCCTTTTGCTCGGTACTTCTCCTTGCTGCTGTCATGTGAAGAAGGACATGGCTGCTTCCCCTTCTGCCATGATTGTTAAGTCTGCTGAAATGTGAGTCAGCTAAACCTCTTTATTTATAAATTACCCAGACTCAGATATGTCTTTATTAGTAGGGTGAAAACAGACTAATCAACCTCCACAGCCATGCAGAACTGTGAGTCAGTTATACCTCTTTTCTTTATAAATTACCCAGTCTTGGGTATTTCTTCATAGGAGTGTGAGAGCAGACTAATACAATGATAAATTTGAAATAAAAATTAAAAAGCTTTGTCTAATGATACCATCCAAAAAGTGAAAAGACAGACACTATGAAAAAATATTTGTAATGCACATATCTGTCAAAGGATTTGTACTGGAATTTATGAAAAACTCTTATGAATAAATATTTACGAAGGTAGACAACATAATAAAATGAGCAAAAAGATTTGAATATACACTTTACAAAGAAAATGTACAAATAAAAAGCACATGAAAAAATGTCAACCTTCAACAGTCAAATAAGTGCAATGAGATGAAATACCACACACCATCCACCAAAGCTGGCTAAAGTGAAAAAGATGGACAATACCAAGTGCTGGGAGAGCAGATCAGAGAGAATTCTCATATATTGATAGTGAAAATGTTAAATATAATAAAATTTTGGAAAAAAAAGTTTGGCAGTTGGTTATAAAGTTAGGCATATACTTACCATATGATACAGCAATTCTTTACCTATTTACAAACGAAAATAAAAACATATATATCCCCACAGTTTATATGTGAACATTTAAAGCAGCCCCAAACTTAAGCAATCTAAATATTTAATAAGTGAATGAATAAACAAAATGCTGTGTTTCCATACAATAGAATACTACTTAGTAATCGAAGAGTATAAATTATTAATACATGTGACTATATGGATGAATCTCAAAAAAAAACATCTAGACACACAAGAAGCACCTAGACACACTAGATACCATATAATTCATTCTATATGAAATAATAGAAAAAATGAAACAAATCAATAGAGAGACTATAGATTAGTGGGTTGTCTGGATTCAGAGTTTATAGAAGGGAGATAACTGTAAAGGATAAGAGAACTTCTTGTGTTGACCGAAATGTTCTATAACTTGATTGTTGATGATAGATATATGAGTGTATATATTTCTCTAGAATGAGTACATTTAATTTTATGTAGAGCACACTCCAAAAAGTTGATACATTTGGGAAATACAGAATAAATACACAACCCAGCTCTCACGGAATTTATATTCTAGCACTCAATTCAAAAAAGTACTTGCAACTCTAAGGGAATAAACAGGAATATGTTTAAAATGTATGTGGGTTGCTGTTGGTTATTTTTGACAAGGCATTATAGGCAAAAGACAGGCTTGGTTTTCATTTTTAATAAAAGGTTAAGGGCAACATAATAATACAGATAGCGTCTCCATCTTATGTGTATCGGTAGTATTTTTATATATATATATATATATATATATATATATATATATATATATATCTGTTATTAGCACTTAAGGAATTATAAATAGCATATTGTACTTATCCTTTATAGGAATTTGGATTTTATAAGTAGTGATGGAAAGTAACTCAAGTAAAATTCATAAATGCTATTATCAAAGATACAAATAATATTTAAAATTATATTTACATCTATACACATGTATACCCCACTGCATGCACATGTAGGCCCCTCAAAATATTTGCTTACCTAAGACAGGTTAATCTCCACCCATTGCTTCCTTCTTCTTAGGACTCCACTCCATCAATTTTTTTCTTTTTAAATCTTTCTAGACTGGGGCTCTCACACATACATTTAAATGAGCTCTACTTCTAGGCCTAAATACAAGGGAAACCAACAAATAAAAATGTTTCCACTTCATAGGTCCCTCTACCTGCAGTATTGCCTCTTACTTTTATCATCTAAGCTCCTCAAAGACTTGTCATCTGTTTCTTTACTTTCACCTTTCATTTACTACTTATCCTGTAATCTACTTTGTTCTTCCGCCACTCTGTTGAAACTACTCTTGTTAGTGATACTTTTTGTTGCCATATGAAATGGTCATTTTTGTGTCCTTATCTTGTTTATCCTGCAAACTTTGAAATAGTTAGCAACTCCTCTCTTTGCAAAATGCTCTGCATTTCTGGGTTTCCTACTACCTTTCTTTCCAGAGAGTTTCCTTCATGAGCTGTCTTAGCCTATCCCTTAAATGTTAAGGTCTCTCAAAGCTGAATTATTTTCTCATTCTATATATTCTCTGATCTCATCCATAGTTATACTTTCAATGACCATCTATATACGTAGGATTATATACTTACATGACTTTCAAATGCATCTACTACCAGCTTTCTCATAAGTTCCCCACCCTGGATTCAACTGTCTGACAGCTCTGACCTTGCACAGGCAGTATAAACTCATGATATCCAAAACTAAAAATTTTCAACCCAAACCATGCTTTGTGTCTTAAGTTGCCTATTTCAGTGAATTACCAAAACTAAAAATTTGGACCCCATACAGAAAAATATATTCTCTTGCATAAAAACATACTTATATATATAAAATATCTATGTGTCACAAACACACCCATGAACACACACACACACTCTCCTTTATCAATGAGCATCTACTGCTGCTCTTGTATTCCCACAAAGTCTCTGGTTTCTCTTCCCTTAATATCACTCAAAACCATCAAAATCTCTCTATTCTTACCCACGTACTTTAGTTTGGGCTACCAACATTCTCAAGTGGGTAATTAAAACAGCTGTTTAACTACATGGTACTAATATTCCCTCCCATCAATTCAATTTTTACGCTTTAGCCACAGTAGTATTTCTAAAATGGAAATCTGAACAAATGTCACTTTCTAGATAATGCCTTTTAATGGCACCCAATGTTCTTTCAGACAATGTGGCAGATAAGGTCCTTTACGATCCTCCCTATGAAATACAGTCATTTTTCATTTAGCGCTCTCATACAGCCTTACCCTTAACACTTATATTTTCTCAAATGAAAGATTTTTAATATGTGATTCCATCTGACTCTTTCATGCTAATCTCTCAGTTCTGACCTCACTTAGATCCCTGAACTTTGATAGAAGTCATCATTAGTCCTATAAGTCTTCCTTCACCTAATACTACAGAACTATATGCAGTTGAATGTAGTTTTGTATTACTATTCATTCCATCCTAACTTGTATGATTTTAAAATTATATCATCTGTTCTACTGCTTACTAGAAGAACTATATCTCACTCCCTCTCTCACTGTTACATTCCTACAACCAAGCCAAGTGCCATGTCATACAAAAGTCCCTCATTAAATAAGGAGGAGAGAGGGACTGTGATACACTAAGAAATATATTGGTCTTTGTCCCTGGTTCCTGGCACAAAGATCCTAAAGCCTTGGAATTTTCAGGGTGATAAGAGTGTCTGTAGTAGCTTTGAGATCAGCATGGGGGCTATCATCAGAAAAACTGAGACACGAATAAAGGGTTGAAACTTTCAGCCTCATCCCTCCAGCATCCAATGGCTTAGTAAGTTACACCTATGTAATGAAACTCCTAAATGAAGGGGTTCAGAAAGCTTCTGCATTGCTGAATACATAGAAGTGCTGGGAGAGTGGCCGGTGATATGATCAGAGAGAGCATGGCTCCTTCCCTCCCCATAACTTGTCCTGTGTATTTCTTCCATCTGTCCATTCCTGAGTTCTATCCTTTATGATCAACCAAGAAACACAAGTGAAATGTTTCCCTGAGTTCTGTGAGCCATTCTAGCAAATTATCAAACTGGAAGAGGAGACCACTTGTAGAAATTCATAACTCTCTAGTCAAGTCAGAGGAAAGTGTAGGTACGCTGGGGACCCAATACTTGCAACTGGCATCTGAAGTGAGGTCAGTCTGGAACTGAGTTGTTTTAAACTTGTGAAGTTGAATGTTAACTTTGATGAGTTAGTGTCAGAATGGAATTGAATTGTAGAATACCAATTTGGTGTCCAGGAAGTTGGAGAACGGGTTGTTGATTCAGAAAACTCCCACACATCTGGTGTCAAAAGTGTGAGTTGAAATAGTACAGAGGAAGAAAAGGTTGGTCTAGTATTCATATACAACAGTGACACCAAAGTAAATTTTGTAAAAAGTAAAGGTTCTTTGACTAGACAACATATGAAATACCAGTAACAAACTTTTCTTCTAAAGACTAGAAATTAGAAAACCCTGAATCCCAGCCCTGGTTCTGATACGAGCTATACAAATGGTCTTAGCTAAGAATTACTAAGATAATGCAGCCAATAAACACCCACAGAATATGCCAAGTTCTAATCTAAGCACTATGCAAATCGAATGTCATAAAATACATGTAACAGTACTATGAGGTAGTAATTACTTGTGTATCTCATCCACGGAGGGCAAAAATGATGCACAGAGAGATTAAGAGACTTGCCCTAAGTGACAAAGCCAGGGATCAATTCATACAGTCTGACTCTAGAGTGCATGCTTCTAATTACTCTGCTTTAGAATTAACTTAAATTGTTAATCTTTTAAGATAATCTTTTAAGGGAGAGAGACAGAGAGCAAGAAACAGAAAAGGTTGAACTAAATGATTCCTAAGGAACCATACAGCTATTAGATTTGCACTTTTCTCAAAAACATTTCTGTTGTTGTTAAACTTAATATACTAATTTCATTTCAAATGGTATCTTAAGAAATATAATTTGAAAAACAAATGTGGAGTCACCATTTCTATATCTTACATGATTTTATTAATACATACTAATCAAATCTCCCTTTTGCTTTTTTTTTTTTTCTTTGAGACGGAGTCTCGCTCTGTTGCCCAGGCTGGAGTGGAGCCTCGTGATCTTCAGTCACTGCAAGCTCCGCCTCCCAGGTTCATGCCATTCTCCTGCCTCAGCCTCCCCAGTAGCTGAGACTACAGGCGCCCGCCACCATGCCCAGCGAACTTTTTGTATTTTTAGTAGAGATCGGGCTTTCACCCTGTTAGCAAGGATAGTCTCAATCTCCTGGCCTCATGATCCACCCGTCTTGGCCTCCCAAAGTGCTGGGATTACAGGCGTGAGGCACTACAAAGACTAATCTTTGCTTTTTAAGCACACTTTATCATACCGAACTGATTATAACCCTATAAATGTCCTGTGGTGTTCCTCACCAAGTATTTCCAATCAATAAACAGGGGATATCTTTCCATTTCCTTGGGTCATTTTAAATTTCTTTCAGCCATGTTTTGTAGTTTGTAGAATACAAGTTTCTTATCATCTTAGTTAAACTTATTCCTATCTTTTATTCTTTTAGATACTATTGTACATGAGATTGCTTTCTTAACTTTCTCTCCAATTTGTCATTTCTGGTGTGTAGAAACACACTGATTTTCATGTATTAACCTTTTAATCTGTAACTTGGCTGAATCATTTTAATAACTCCATCATAGGCCACTTTTGACAAGGCATTATAAGAAAAAAGACAAGCTCAGGCGCGAGCGACACAGAAGACAGGTGATTTCTGCATTTTCAACTGAGGTACTGGGTTCATCTCACTAGGGAGTGCCTGACAATCAGTGCTGGTCAGCTGCTGCAGCCCGACCAGCCAGAGCTGAAGCAGGGCGAGGCATCCCCTCACCTAGGAAGCGCAAGGGGGAAGGGAATCCCTTTTCCTCGCCAGGGGAACTGAGACACACAACACCTGGAAAATCGAGTAACTCCCACCCCAATAGTGCGCTCTACCAAGGATCTCAGCAAACGGGCACACCAGGAGATTATATCCCACACCTGGCCGGGAGGGTCCCACGCCCACGGAGCCTCCCTCATTGCTAGCACAGCAGTCTGCGATCTTGCAGCAAGGCAGCAGCGAGGCTGGGGGAGGGACGCCCGCCATTGCTGAGGCTTAAGTAGATAAACAAAGCTGGTGGGAAGCTTGAACTGGGTGGAGCTCACAGCAGCTCAAGGAGTCCTGCCTGTCTCTATAGACTCCACCTCTGGGAACAGGGCACAGCTAAACAACAACAACAACAACAACAACAAAAAGCAGCTGAAACCTCTGCAGACACAAATGACTCTGTCTGACAGCTTTGAAGAGAGCAGTGGATCTCCCAACACGGAGGTTGAGATCTGAGAACGGACAGACTGTCTGCTCAAGTGGGTCCCTGACCCCTGAGTAGCTTAACTGGGAGACATCCCCCACTAGGGGCAGACCGACACCCCACACCTCACACAGTGGAGTACAGCACTGAGAGGAAGCTTCCAAAGCAAGAATCAGACAGGTACACTTGCTGTTCAGCAATATTCTATCTTCTGCAGCCTCTGCTGCAGACACCCAGGCAAACAGGGTCTGGAGTGGACCTCAAGCAATCTCCCACAGACCTACAGCTGAGGGTCCTGACTGTTAGAAGGAAAACTAACAAACAGGAAAGACACCCACACCAAAACCCCATCAGTATGTCACCATCATCAAAGACCAGAGGCAGATAAAACCACAAAGATGGGGAAAAAGCAGGGCAGAAAAGCTGGAAATTCAAAAATAAGAGCGCATCGCCCCCTGCAAAGGAACGCAGCTCATCGTCGGCAACGGATCAAAGCTGGACGGAGAATGACTTTGACGAGATGAGAGAAGAAGGCTTCAGTCCATCAAACTTCTCAGAGCTAAAGGAGGAATTACGTACCCAGCGCAAAGAAACTAAAAATCTTGAGAAAAGAGTGTAAGAATTCATAACTAGAATAATTAATACAGAGAAGGCCATAAACGAATGGACAGAGATGAGAACCATGACACGAGAATTACATGACAAATGCACAAGCTTCAGTAACCGACTCGATCAACTGGAAGAAAGAGTATCAGAGATTGAGGATCAAATGAATGAAATGAAGCGAGAAGAGAAACCTAAAGAAAAAAGAAGAAAAAGAAATGAACAAAGCCTGCAAGAAGTATGGGATTATGTAAAAAGACCAAATCTATGTCTGATTGGGGTGCCTGAAAGTAAGGGGGAAAATGGAACCAAGTTGGAAAACACTCTTCAGGATATCATCCAGGAGAACTTCCCCAACCTAGTAGGGCAGGCCAACATTCAAATCCAGGAAATACAGAGAACACCACAAAGATACTCCTCGAGAAGAGCAACTCCAAGACACATAATTGCCAGATTCACCAAAGTTGAAATGAAGGAAAAAATCTTAAGGGCAGCCAGAGAGAAAGGGCAGGTTACCCACAAAGGGAAGCCCATCAGACTAACAGCAGATCTCTCGGCAGAAACTCTACAAGCCAGAAGAGAGTGGGGGCCAATATTCAACATTCTTAAAGAAAAGAATTTTCAACCCAGAATTTCATATCCAGCCAAACTAAGTTTCATAAGTGAAGGAGAAATAAAATCCTTTACAGATAAGCAAATGCTTAGAGATTTTGTCACCACCAGGCCTGCCTTACAAGAGACCCTGAAGGAAGAACTAAACATGGAAAGGAACAACCGGTACCAGCCACTACAAAAACATGCCAAAATGTAAAGACCATCGAGGCTAGGAAGAAACTGCATCAACTAACGAGCAAATAACCAGCTAATATCATAATGGCAGGATCAAGTTCACACATAACAATATTAACCTTAAATGTAAATGGACTAAATGCTCCAATTAAAACACACAGACTGGCAAACTGGATAAAGAGTCAAGACCCATCAGTTTGCTGTATTCAGGAGACCCATCTCACATGCAGAGACATACATAGGCTCAAAATAAAGGGATGGAGGAAGATTTACCAAGCAAATGGAGAACAAAAAAAAGCAGGGGTTGCAATTCTAGTCTCTGATAAAACAGACTTTAAACCATCAAAGATCAAAAGAGACAAAGAAGGCCATTACGTAATGGTAAAGGGATCAATTCAACAGGAAGAGCTAACTATCCTAAATATATATGCACCCAATACAGGAGCACCCAGATTCATAAAGCAAGTCCTTAAAGACTTACAAAGAGACTTAGACTCCCATACAATAATAATGGAACACCCCACTGTCAACATTAGACAGATCAACCAGACAGAAAGTTAACAAGGATATCCAGGAATTGAACTCATCTCTGCAGCAAGCAGACCTAATAGACATCTACAGAACTCTCCACCCCAAATCAACAGAATATACATTCTACTCAGCACCACATCACACTTATTCCAAAATTGACCACATAATTGGAAGTAAAGCACTCCTCAGCAAATGTACAAGAACAGAAATTATAACAAACTGTCTCTCAGACCACAGTGCAATCAAACTAGAACTCAGGACTAAGAAACTCACTCAAAACTGCTCAACTACATGGAAACTGAATAACCTGCTCCTGAATGACTACTGGGTACATAACGAAATGAAGGCAGAAATAAAGATGTTCTTTGAAACCAATCAGAACAAAGATACAACATACCAGAATCTCTGGGACACATTTAAAGCAGTGTGTAGAGGGAAATTTATAGCATTAAATGCCCACAAGAGAAAGCTGGAAAGATCTAAAAATGACACCCTACCATCTCAATTAAAAGAACTAGAGAAGCAAGAACAAACACATTCAAAAGCTAGCAGAAGGCAAGAGATAACTAAGATCAGAGCAGAACTGAAGAAGATAGAGACACAAAAAAACCCTGCAAAAAATCAATGAATCCAGGAGTTGGTTTTTTGAAAAGATCAACAAAATTGACAGACCGCTAGCAAGACTAATAAAGAAGAAAAGAGAGAAGAAACAAATAGATGCAATAAAAAACGATAAAGGGGATATCACCACTGACCCCACAGAAATACAAGCTACCATCAGAGAATACTATAAACACCTCTACCCAAATAAACTAGAAAATCTAGAAGAAATGGATAATTTCCTGGACACTTACACTCTCCCAAGACTAAAACAGGAAGAAGCTGAATTCCTGAATAGACCAACAGCAGGCTCTGAAATTGAGGCAATAATTAATAGCCTACCAACCAAAAAAAGTCCAGGACCAGATGGATTCACAGCTGAATTCTACCAGAGGTACAAGGAGGAGCTGGTACCATTCCTTCTGAAACTATTCCAATCAATAGAAAAAGAGGGAATCCTCCCTAACTCATTTTATGAGGCCAACATCATCCTGATACCAAAGCCTGGCATAGACACAACAAAAAAAGAGAATTTTAGACCAATATCCCTGATGAACATGGATACAAAAATCCTCAATAAAATACTGGAAAACTGGATCCAGCAGCACATCAAAAAGCTTATCCACCATGATCAAGTGGGCTTCATCCCTGGGATACAAGGCTGGTTCAACATATGCAAATCAATAAACGTAATCCAGCATATAAACAGAACCAAAGACAAAAACCACATGATTATCTCAATAGATGCAGAAAAGGCCTTTGACAAAATTCAACAGCCCTTCATGCTAAAAACGCTCAATAAATTCGGTATTGATGGAACGTATCTCAAAATCATAAGAGCTATTTATGACAAACCCACAGCCAATATCATACTGAATGGGCAAAAACTGGAAAAATTCCCTTTGAAAACTGGCACAAGACAGGGATGCCCTCTCTTACCACTCCTATTGACCATAGTGTTGGAAGTTCTGGCTAGGGCAATCAGGCAAGAGAAAGAAATCAAGGGTATTCAGTTAGGAAAAGAAGAAGTCAAATTGTCCCTGTTTGCAGATGACATGATTGTATATTTAGAAAACCCCATTGTCTCAGCCCAAAATCTCCTTAAGCTGATAAGCAACTTCAGCAAAGTCTCAGGATACAAAATTAATGTGCAAAAATCACAAGCATTCTTATACACCAGTAACAGACAAACAGAGAGCCAAATCAGGAATGAACTTCCATTCACAATTGCTTCAAAGAGGATGAAATACCTAGGAATCCAACTTACTAGGGATGTAAAGGACCTCTTCAAGGAGAACTACAAACCTCTGCTCAGTGAAATAAAAGAGGACACAAACAAATGGAAGAACATACCATGCTCA
The DNA here is from genome assembly GCF_024542745.1 of Macaca thibetana thibetana. NCBI lineage: Eukaryota > Metazoa > Chordata > Mammalia > Primates > Cercopithecidae > Macaca > Macaca thibetana. The sequence goes on along the minus strand of NC_065588.1, from coordinate 28,533,407 downwards.
TGGATAGGAAGAATCAATATCGTGAAAATGGACACACTGCCCAAGGTAATTTATAGATTCAATGCCATCCCCATCAAGCTACCAATGAGTTTCTTCACAGAATTGGAAAAAAATACTTTAAAGTTCACATGGAACCAAAAAAGAGCCCGCATTGCCAAGACAATCCTAAGTCAAAAGAACAAAGCTAGAGGCATCACGCTACCTGACTTCAAACTATACTACAAGGCTACAGTAACCAAAACAGCATGGTACTGGTACCAAAACAGAGATATAGACCAATGGAACAGAACAGAGTCTTCAGAAATAATACCACACATCTACAGCCATCTGATCTTTGACAAACCTGAGAAAAACAAGAAATGGGGAAAGGATTCCCTATTTAATAAATGGTGCTGGGAAAATTGGCTAGCCATAAGTAGAAAGCTGAAACTGGATCCTTTCCTTACTCCTTATATGAAAATTAATTCAAGATGGATTAGAGACTTAAATGTTAGATCTTATACCATAAAAACCCTAGAAGAAAACCTAGGTAACACCATTCAGGACATAGGCATGGGCAAGGACTTCATGTCTAAAACACCAAAAGCAATGGCAACAGAAGCCAAAATTGGCAAATGGGATCTAATTAAACTAAAGAGCTTCTGCACAGCAAAAGAAACTACCATCAGAGTGAACAGGCAACATACAGAATGGGAGAAAATTTTTGCAATCTACTCATCTGACAAAGCACTAATATCCAGATCCTACAAAGAACTCAAACAAATTTACAAGAAAAAAACAAACAACCCCATCAAAAAGTGGGCAAAGGATATGAACAGACATTTCTCAAAAGAAGACATTCATACAGCCAACAGACACATGAAAAAATGCTTATCATCACTGGCCATCAGAGAAATGCAAATCAAAACCACAATGAGATACCATCTCACACCAGTTAGAATAGCGATCATTACAAAGTCAGGAAACATCAGGTGCTGGAGAGGATGTGGAGAAATAGGAACACTTTTACACTGTTGGTGGGATTGTAAACTAGTTCAACCATTATGGAAAACAGTATGGCGATTCCTCAAGGATCTAGAAGTACCATATGACCCAGCCATCCCATTACTGGGTATATACCCAAAGGATTATAAATCATGCTGCTATAAAGACACATGCACATGTATGTTTATTGCAGCACTATTCACAATAGCAAAGACTTGGAATCAGTCCAAATGTCCATCAGTGACAGACTGGATTAAGAAAATGTGGCACATATACACCATGGAATACTAAGCAGCCATAAAAAACGATGAGTTTGTGTCCTTTGTAGGGACATGGATGCAGCTGGAAACCATCGTTCTCAGCAAACTATCGCAAGAACAGAAAACCAAACACCGCATGTTCTCACTCATAGGTGGGAACTGAACAATGAGATCACTTGGACTCAGGAGGGGGAACATCACACACCGGGGCCTATCATGGGGAGGGGGGAGGGGGGAGGGATTGCACTGGGAGTTATACCTGATGTACATGACGAGTTGATGCGTGCTGACGAGTTGATGGGTGCAGCACGCCAACATGGCACAAGTATACATATGTAACAAACCTGCACATTATCCACATGTACCCTAGAACTTAAAGTATAATAAAAAAAAAAAAAAAAAAGAAAGAAAAAGAAAAGGTAGTGGTGACTAGAAGAGAAAGTACATAAGAGATATTTCTAATCAAAGTCAAAAATCTTGTTTATACATTGAACATTTCATATGTGACACTCACTTGATTAGTAGACAAGTTGATGATTATTGCATCTGTGTGTATGGATGCTATGGTCATATTTACATGCTAAGAAACTACTACCAACAAATTACAAACAAAAAAAGAAAAAGACAAGCTCAACACTGAATTCATAGAAAAAAGAAAATTCTCAAGCATCAAATCACAGGAAATAGAAAAGTAAAGAAATCTGAAGACTTGCATGTACAACCACTTAAAAACAACTAAGGAGGCTTTCAGCAACAAATACCAGCTACATCTGGCCTTGCAGCAAGTAGTAAACTAAGTGTGTTAGCCACACTCACTATGTGTGTAAAAACTCAATAAAGTGCCCCAAGCAGAGATAAAGCTCTGGCTGTTTTAGGCTATATGGTTTAGGGAAAAGAGACCACAAAATTTCTTCCACCCTGGTTTGATAAAATGAATATATCTCTGCAATAAAATAGGAGAGACAGACAAATATGAGGTTCAAAGCATATAAACATATTAAATGTAGAAAGTGGTTCTCTAACTTTACAAAGGCAGGCTAGTAAAAACAATTTTTTTCATAAAGAAAAAAAAATAGCAAGTAGTTCTCTAAAACAACTGTGGATATGGCCTTAACAGAGCTGACTACTATAAAAGACAAGATACCAAAGGAATCGTTACCCTTAACTGTAACTATTTGCTACCTAAAACGACCCCTGGGATCCCAATATTTTGTAGACAGGAAGCAGGTTCAGAAATGGTATAATCTTCAAAATCCATTTGAAATATAGTCAACAAAGATATTAAAAAATAAAAACACCAACAAGACCACAAGGAGCAACATACTAGGAACCGGGTCAAAAAACTCTGAAAAGATAATCATGGTAAATAAAAGAGCAATCCCTACTCGTGGGCAAAGGCTCTTATTTAACCTATCCAGTGAGATTTTAAAATTGTTACTAGTGATAGCTGTGTGTCTCTGATTTTTCACCTTTCCTATTGCGAATGTTTACAGTAAACACCCTACCTTTGTCTCACCACTGTATACTAGGCATGTTGGGAAAAAACAATTTAGATTGTAGTTCTAAAAAGGGACCATATCTGGACCTGATAATGTACAGACTGCAGCACACTATTCCCCTCCTATTACCCAGAGTTCCTGGACTTCTGAGCTTGAGGACCCAGCTGAATAGAACTTTCAGATTTTCTCCCAAGAGGACAAGATATGTTAATTTGCCTATGAGATGGAGACTCCGAATATTTGGTGAACAAAAGAAAAGAATGTGGTATATTTGTGCTATTCACTAAGTATTTCCAGTTCTCTCCCTTCTAAGTTCATAGTAGGCTCTCACTCTCTGGCCCCATTATGATTGGGTGGAACCATGTGGATATAAATTGAAATCGAATGTGTCACTTCCAGGCCAGGGTATTTAATTACAGATACAAATCTAACACAGCTCTATTTCACTTCGAAATTATATCAGGTAATGTTCGACGTTGGAATTACACTATCAGCTGAGTTCCGAAGGTGAGGACAACATGAGACAGGGCCCCAAGACAGACCTCAATGAGTATGTAGCATGAGTAAAATATCAACTTTTGCTATTTGAAGCCAGAGAGTTTAGGGCATAACCAAGCCTATCTCTGCTAATATATGCCTCATGCTGTTTCTATCCATTCATAAAGTTTTATATTTCATATCTCTTGACAGTCTGGTACTTCACTACCTAAAGCAGTATAATTATATTTGTGTATTTCTCTGTGTATTTCCTCTTCCAAGCCACTTATTAAAATGACATTGAAAAATATTTAATAGAATTGACCCCAATCTTGAGAATAGGGTGGTTCATTTATAATCTCCATTTAAATTCTACTCCTAATTGTATTTCTTAATTCTTAGTAAATTTTCTTCCAATGATATTACATAGATGCTCTACATGAAGTCAATTTAATTTTCACATACCAAATTTCATATCTTTGAGAAATATTGCTAGGAAATTCTTACATACATTATTTATGCAATGACCCATCTATAAATCTTCTTCAGCTGCTTTGTTTAATGAAAAGCAGCTAATAATTTAAGCTGTTTAAGATATTAAATCAAGAAAAGAAAAAAATTTAAACAGAAAAACTCAAATAGAAGCCAATTCCTATATAAAATGAAAGGTAACATAAACATACATAAGTGATTTAAAAATTCAAGTATTATTTATAAATCTTATCTCACTAAAAACCATTTACTCGCCATAATGCATTCATGGATATCTCTTTGCTTCTGTTATTTGGAGAATATATTATAACCCATAAATTAACACAAGAATAATCATTAATGTGGGGGAGAACCATATATTTCGGGTCTTTCGTTCTATTTTGAGTCTGTCATAAAATTCTCAATCTTTGAGTTTACATAAGCATATTTTTTCTCCAAAATACACCAAGGAAAGTAAATGGAATGGAACTGAATAAACAGTTATAGAGCTCTCAGGGGAGAGAGTCAGGAGAAAAGTATAAATATATAATGGATGTGCACTTTTATTACCTGAGCATTTAGCAACTCCTCACACTTGTGTGCCTGTTTCTCAATTGCAGAAATGTACTGTTTTTCAATAGCTTCTACTTGTTGCTTAACTGAAGACTGCAGTAGTGCCTGAAAACAAGCAAAAAAATCATTTGGATCACAGACAAAACTTGGAATCTACTGTTGGCATGAGAATATTTTTGACAGTTGTACATACTGTAATATGATATTCTCCTAAATTACAAAATATGTATTTGTTAATACTGAAGCACACTTATATATAACATTACTTTCAGCTTTTGCTTTTACATTTTCCTATTGCCAAGATAACAGTTTTTTGGCTCAGACATTCCTTCCACACATCTTCTCCTTAAAAAGGCCAAGTCATAGAAGATGATAGAGAGGGTGAGTAGTTCTGTTAAATATAAATTTGGTTCAGTGAAGACCACACAGGATGAAGAGTGTATGAAAGCTGCTGAAAAAAAGAAAAAAAAAGAAAAGGAAAAAAAATCCAGACATATTTCACTGGCTGACAAAACTCCACATCCTCTCGGCACACTGTAATATCCCATGGGCCAAGCATGATCTTCAAGACCACAAGTCAAGTAAAAGCAGATGGAAACTTTGAGCAACTTCAAACATAAAAGAACTGCCCCCCCCCCCCCCAGAAAGTTCACGCTCCTAATGTGAAAAGGTATAAGTCAAAGTACGTAAGTCAGAGTCTCAAGGCAGTACGCATAAAAAAGTAATAAAATTTGGGAGACTGGGCACACTTAATTGGATACTGTAAATGCTGCAACTCAAGTCAGATAAATATAAAGATATTACCACTGTTTCAAGGAAAACCAAATCAGCATTTGATGATGTTCCACCCACTCACTTCCTTATTAGAGATGCTTAGAATATTATCATCTTTTTTCTTTCCCACTGTTTAGCTTTGTATGTTATATCAACAAGTTCTCAGTAATATCTTTCATGCTATTTATAAACTCTAAATCATTCTATAAGAACTATAGCAAATATTATATTTTTAAATGTCTGTTTAAATAATAAACTACTCATAACCAAAATAACAAGTTGAAACAGACACATCTTATAGAAAACAGACCGTTGGCACATTCACCAAGAAAAAAAAAAATCAGCCAAATCTCTTAATCTCTGTTATGAAAATAGATTTACTTGGTTGAAAACACCATGCAATAAGATGCTGGATAAATAGGCATGTATTTTTAAAAGCTGAGACAAAAATATTTGTGAAACTTCTAAATAAGTCTCGAATTTTCAAATAACTAACTTTCTTGTGCAAAAGTAAGACTCTGATGATGCTACTACTCCTACAATTCAGTATTCGTCACTATGAAGCTGCAAAATTAGTAGCAAATTAATAAAGGAAAATGAAGCTCTGAGTTTTATCAAAATATAAGGAAAATGCTTACTAGAATTGCTTTAGCCCTTGATTTACAGTGCCTTCCAAAGATTCCACAATGATTAATTTATGTAAGGCACAAAAGCTTAATCCTTTTAAACTGTGACTAGATGATATAAATCTAGTTTACCTGTGTGGAAACATACTATTTGTTGGGATTTCAGAAAAGTTAAAAAATAATATAATTATAAAAAATTTCCTTAGAATAATCACAGCATCTTTGGTAAAGAGAAAAAAATGACATTCTATTTGGGGACTTGGGATATTATAGAATCATTTTGCTTAACAGAAACAACTGTGTTCACTTCCCTATTTGCCATGGTTCCAAATAATCCCACACTTTAAATATTCAACATTTAAATACTCAATATTCAACTGCAATTTGTAGTATATTATATCCTTTGGAGGACAGGTGAGTTAATAAAATAAAATAATATTCTCACTCCATAATTAAGAAACACAATTTGAATAGGGTAGTCTTCCTCTAGGGATTGATTTGTATACCATATACTCATTCTCCTTGAAATGGCAAGGAGGATAATGAGTAAAATAAGAGCCAAAGATGTGATAAGGCAGCATAAAGGAAATTTATGCAAGAGTAACTGGTCTCCTACATATTTCAAATGTCTCATCTTAGCCCCATTCAGTCATTTAAATCCATGGATCAACAAAAGGCCCACAAAGGTAGGTATATAATGATTTTTTCAAAAGTCTTCCACATTGTGCTCAGTCTGAAGTTGAAGACAATCATTCCCTTGATAATCACACACTGTAGGTATATGCTGGATGCCTATCAGAGAAAGAAAGTTGCCCCAACCCTGGTGACCTGTTATACTCACCACTATACACAAAGGACATTCAAAGATAAGAATAGCTGTTCCTTGTATATTCTGGATATTAGTCCTTTGAATCATATGGTGAAGATTTTCTCCCACTCTGCGTGTTGTCTGTTTACTCTGCTGACTGTTCCTTTTGCCATGCAAAAGCTCCTTAGTTTAATTAAGTTCTGCCTATTTATCTTTGTTTTTACTGCATTTGCTTTTGGGTTCTTAGTCATGAAATCCTTGCCTAAGCCAATGCCTAGAAGGGTTTCTTCAATGCTATCTTCTAGAATTTTTATAGTTTCAGGTCTTAGATTTAAGTCCTTGATCCATCTTCAGTTGATTTTTGTATAAGGTGCAAGATGAGGATTCAGTTTCAATCTCCTAGATGTGCCTTGTCAATTATGCCAGCACCATTTGTTGAATAGGGTGTCCTTTCTCCAGTTTATGTTTTTGCTTGCTTTCTCCAAAGGTAGTATTTTGATGGAAATTGGGTTGAATTTGTAGACTGCTTTTGGCAGTATGGTCATTTTCACAATATTGATTCTACCCTTCCATGAGCATGGGATGTATTTCCATTTGTTTGTGTCATCTATGATTTCTTTCAGCAGTGTTTTGTAGTTTTCCTTATAGACGTCTTTTGACGCCTTGGTTAGGTATATTCCTAAGTATTTTGTTTTTGTAGCTATTCTAAAAGGGGTTGAGTTCTTGATTTGATTCTCAGTTTGGGTGCTGTTGGTGTATCGCAGAGCTACTGATTTGTGTACATTAACTTTGAATCTTGAAACTTTGATGAATTAATTTATCAGTTCTAGGAGCTTTTTGGAGAAGTCTTTAGAGTTTACTAGGTATACAATCATATCATCAGCAAAGAGCAACAGTTTGACTTCCTCTTTACCGACTTGGAAGCCCTTTATTTCTTTCTATTGTCTGATTGCTCTGGGTAGGACTTACATTAGCAAGAAAAAAATAAACAATCCCATCAAAAAGTGGGTTAAGGACATGAATAGACAATTCTCAAAAGAAGGTATACAAATGAAACATATGAAAAAATGCTCAACATCACTAATGATCAGGAAAATGCAAATCAAACCCACAATGCAATACCACCTTACTCCTGCGAGAATGGCCATAATCAAAAAATTAAAAAAATAAAAAATAGATGTTGGAAGGGATGTAGTGAAAATTGAACACTTTTACACTGCTGGTGGAAATGTAAACTAGTACAACCACTACAGAAAACAGTGTGGAGATTCCTTAAAAAACTAAAAGTAGAAATATCATTTGATCCAGCAATACCACTACCAGGTATGCACCCAGAGGAAAAGAAATCATTATATGAAAAAGATACTTGAACACACATGTTTATAGCAAAACAATTCGCATTGCAAAAATGTGGAACCAGTCCAAATGGCCATCAATCAGCGAGTAGATAAAGAAACTGTGATATAAATATATGATAGAATAGTGCTCAGCCACAAAAAGGAATGAATTAATGGCATTCACAGCAACCCGATGGGACTGAAGACTATTGTTCTAAGTGAAGAAACACAGAAATGGAAAACCAAACATCGTATGTTCTCACTTATAAGTGGAAGCTAAGCTATGAGGTTGCAAAGGCATAACAATGACACAATGGACTTTGGGGACCTGGGGGAAAGGGTAGGAAGGGGGTGAGGGATAAAAGTCTACAAGTTGGGTTCAGTGCATACTGCTCAGGTGACGGATGCACCAGAATCTCACAAATCACCACTAAAGAACTTACTCTTGTAACCAAATATCACTTGTTCCTCCCAAAACCTATGGAAATAAAAAATTAAAAACAAAACTAAGAATAGCTGGAGTACCGAAGCTGGAGTTAAGAGTGGAGCTAAATGATTAGGCAAGAAGGCAGGTGTCAGGTATTAAAAGAACTTGTATGACAACAAGGAGTTTAAGCATTGGTCCTACTGCTCAACACTGTGATGACTAGTGCTATAATCCAAGCAAACAAGGTAATTTCCAAAACTGCCCCTACTACTAGATTAAGCACTGTGGATATACAAATACACATTGATACTAGCCACATGCCTTTATAACTTGCTCTATTATTATATAACTGAATATTTATCTTCCAGTTTAATGTATCATAATACACAAAGACTCCTTTACGTTTCTCATATCTCATAATACAATCTTAACATTTGCTGACTTGTCTTCTTCTATAACTGTCTCTACAGATACCCAAGACAAAGAGGCCTTCCTTGAGCTTATACAACATTTAAAAAAGATATATGAAAGAATAATTTCATTTCTAATCTATTTTCAACTATTTAAACACCCATAAAGCATTAAGACTCTCACAGTATATACAGATAGAAATGCCAAGATACATACCAACATATTCTATATTGAAAAGAATGCTATCAAGGGCAGAAAATGTTTTGTTGATTTTGAATATATTTACATCTTAGCCACAGTTTTATCAGAGATTTATAGTATTATCCAAGAGGATTTAATTCACTAAGCTTAAGGAAAACTATCACAATTTAAGAATAATTTTTAGGCCGGGCAGAGTGGCTCACACCTGTAATCCCAGTACTTTGGGAGGCCGAGGCGGGCGGATCACGCTGTCAGCAATTCGTGACCAGCCTGACCAACATGATGAAACCCTGTCTCCACTAACAATACAAAAATCAGCAGGGCATCATGGTGTGTACCTGTAATCCCAGCTACTCAGGAGGCTGAGGCAGGAGAATCATTTGAACCCAGGAGGCGGAGGTTACAGTGAGCTGAGATCATGCTGTTGACCTCCAGCCTGGGTGACAAGAGCAAGATTCCATCTCAAAAGAAAAGAAAAAAATAAATTTTAACGTGTTAAAATATTTCTAGATCTCTTAATACAGGAACTATAACTTCATGAACAGCTTTTTACAGACTGCCTTGTACATAACCAGCCCATGTAATAGTTACTTGGTAAGTGATGATCCCTGTGTGAAGACTGATATTACATAAATATATACTATCAACAGTACCAATATTTATTAAAAAGTTCACTAAGCTTCAAATTATAACTACCACCACAAGTCACCAAAATTGTTACCAAGTCCATTTGGTACCGACTAGAGATCTCAATTTTTAAAGTTATTATCTAAGACAAGAAATATTCTTTTTACTCCACTGACTCAATTGTGAGTAAATAGTGTGAAGGACTATAAATTCTGGGAAGGAAAAGTATGTTATAAACACATAGAAAACAAAGATATTAAGTCAAAAACCATGCCACACCACCCCAACTGTTAATACACGTGAGAATTAGATGTGTATTTCTTTAGTGGAACTGATTGCATGCTGGAATTTGAATGATATAAGTATAGCCAAAGTAGACTACTGCAACCCAGACTACAGTCCATTGTCACAACAAATCCACAGATTTCTCCTCCCTTGATATAGCCCCATTGTTACGGATCTGATTCCAGCCTCATCAAATTAAATGATTGTCCAGATTTGCAAAGCAGATGTGTCTAAGGAACAAGGTCTTCAAAATATTAATATCATCTTTGTACTGATTATGTGACCATAAAGGAATCCTACATAGATAATTGTAAGCAACAATAATTAGATTATATTGAAAGTCACAAAATAATCTTATCTAACAACCCATTAAGTCATACTTTACAAATGGAGAATAATATAAAGATATAGTGCAAGCCGGAAGAAAAATGTACAACAAATATAATCTATCAACTAGAATTTACAACCTAAGAGAATAGGAATCTGTGTTTAACTCACTGATATACCCAATGCACCTACAACAGTGCCTGACACATAGAAGATATATAACAAATACATTGAGTAACTAAATAAATTAATCATGATTTAGGCAAGCCTGGTTATTTGTCCCTTCATCCAGAAATTATTAAAACTTTTATGTTGATTATACCTGTAATTATACACTTAGTTTAGCTTATTGAGGACAGTAGTATATACAAAATAATCATAAAGTATCATCTGAAATCAACAACAATTTTGCCTTTCTTGGAAAAATATCACAAATTATTATTTAAACATCTATTTTTTCTATCTTTTAAAAAATTTATTTCTATTACTTATTCTGTTTTCTCATTTTTAACTAAAAATAATATGAGCAAAACTGAAAGGTATCTGCCAAATGAATAAGCTAATGCTACGAAGAGATATTTTCATGTTTTTTTTCTGGCACAAGTCCTTTTTTTCATCAAAATATTACTTCAAGTTTTGTAAGGATATTAAATTGTGAGCATGTCTTATAATATTCCCTCAAAATTGCAAACAAATCATAAGTTTATTATTCAAAAAGAGAGCCTACTTGACTGAGGTGCATTTGTAAAAATGATGAATCTCAGTCGTTTTACAGAACCATTCATCTATTTTTCCTCCATGAACTTTATATATCTGCCTTACAAATGAAGACAGACACTGTGGTTAATAAATGTGCCCAAAATCACATGAAAAGACACAGTGGCACAAAAAAAAATCAGTTCTACCCCTTTGTTTCCATTTGTCTTAGCTTTTCTAGCCCAGTAAAGCAGATTTCTCTTTTCGTGAACTAAGCAGCTATTTCATTTTTATCACTCAACTATTCATTTATTATTCATTTAGTCAATAAATATTTTCCTAAACACTGTTCTAGGTACTGGAAAAATACCAAAGACACTCAAATGCTATTAAAATTTTCTCCATTAATGGACAATGTATAAGAATGAAAATATGTAGCATTGATTTTTGTGGGCTACACATATGCATGGAAGTTAGAAACTAATAATTCATGCACCATGCATGAATTTTTTGTATATGCTTAGAATTAAAGATAATGCAATTATTCTCTCTGGTAGTGAAAGAGTTAATCCTAATAAGAACTACAAGAGTTTATGTTTTTACATGTCCTTACAAGCAGTACTATAAATATACTTACTATCAGTAGTAATTATATACTTACTGCAAGTACATCTATGAAGTAATAATTACTTTAACTTCATCTGGACACTTTGTCTATTAATATACATTTCTTCTACAATACTTACATTCTCCATTTTATGATGAAGAGACCGGTTAAAAAAAAAAAAAGACTATGAAAACGAAGAAATAGTATCCAAATGATGGCAAATGACTAGATTTGGCTCTGAATGCTGCTCTTGGTTACCAACTTGTCTTAATCCCCAATGGCTCTTGGCTTAATTGAACACATCTTTAGCCAATTTGGAGGTCTAAAACTTCAGTCTATAGCTTTGTTTACTTATAATTCAGGAGAATAAACTGAGAGCTTGATTTAATTCATGCATACACACAAATACACGCATATCCATGTATTTTAAAAGAGCTTCAGATCACTGAGCCAATAATCTCTGAGGTACATGGTTGTATTAGAGGAGAAACATTAGGCATCTCTGAAAACAGTATTTAGATATTTCAGAAAACTTTCTTGGAATATAAAAGAAATAATATGAGTAAAATTTATCATCAAAAGGTGATCTAAAAGTTCAATGTAAAATTCTTTGTAATTCTCTAGTACAAACACTTCAATTTAGATTTAAAAATTGCATTTACTCAATCTGGATCCAAATTCAAGTCCAGGGTCATGGTCTCCTGTGGCCCAGCCTGGCAGAAGTTAGGCAACATTCAGACTCTGTGAACTCAACCTTTGGGAAGAATAAAGGTACATGTTTCTCAAGAGTAAATTACCGTTGTCTGAAGAGTGATAGCGATGGAAACTATTACCTAAAATTTTGGAAAAACTGAATTAAGAAACAAACAAGTTCTCCCTTCCTTTTCCCTTAATTTAAAAAAGGAAGAGAAGTAGCAAGGTCAAGTTGAGGCTGCTGAAAATTTATCCTGTTACAGATCTGAAGCATATGGAATTGCAATGAATCTCAGATTTTTCTGTGTATTTGAATTAGTGCAGTAGTCGTATACAATTCAAAAAGGAAAATGTTAACTTATGGGTGTAGATCTAACATGAAAATTGAATACAGTCTAGCCATGTTATAAAGTGCCTTGGAGGCTGTGAAAGCCAAAGAAAATCTTCAGGACACAGGGAATCATTCCTGTTGGCCTCGTTGTTAAGGGAATCTAGTAACATAAGAGTTGTTACCTCAAACACCACAAAAGTCTCCCAGTGAAAATTTCTTTTGTGCCATGGACAACACATTAAAATTAAGAAGTTTCTAAAATTAAGTACAGCACAGAGACTCTGCATGTCTGCCTTCCAGCTACTTTAACCTTCTGAAAGGCTGCCATATGGATATCCCTCTCCCTCAGATGCCACATTATTCCTTGTGACTTGAATAAGAGCTACAGTTGCAGTTAAAAAAAAAAAAAAGGAAAAGAAAAAAAGAATTCTGACCGAAATAACCTCTTCATAATCATTCATACAATTAAGTAGAGCACCTAGGTATTAATACAGTAAAGGTCTACGCATCTCATTTTCTGAAATATAAAATCACTGATCATGGGAAGAAATAAACTCATCTAGATGTCTAAAATATTTGTTTTAAATACATATGAATTAACTTTGCAAGGAGGCGGTATACACTCTTTTGAAGGGAGCCCTGAATCAAGCCTTAAATGATGTGGCTTTTATTTACAACTCTTCTTCTGCTGGTTACATGTCCATCAAGGCACCATGTTTCTCTATGTATCAGATTCCTCATTTCATCTCATATATGAGGAGAAGAAGAGTTTCTTCTCTGCCAGTGATGAAGGCATTCAGACAAATTATGACACTTAACTTTTTTTTTTACTTTAATGGTGAAATCCTGTATTCTAACAGTTTGTTGTTTGAGAGTTAAATTACCTACTTTTTATGACATAGGAAATTCATATTCTGTGGATTCAACCTAGGATCAACATTATTGTTTTAATTACTAGGTTTATGACGATTAAAATAAATTTTTTAAAATTTAATATTATAAATATTTTAAAATTAGTATTTTCCTCCAAATTAATTCAGTTCCATTCATAAAATATAGATCTCAAAGATTAGAACTTTTCCTCATACTGAAAAGCCATCAAGAAAGAGATTGGAGGTTTGATTTAAATCAATTTTATTACAGCAAACATGTTAAGACTAAATTTTGAGTCAGACTAGATTTTGAGACTAAGAGAATGAGTTTGTGAACTTAGATAACAAGTATAAATACTTCTATTAGTTCTATCTCAGTTTAAAGTTATCACTAGTACATGACAGATGTGATTACATTAAGGGTTAATAAAACTGTTTTAAATCCATTAGTTTGGGCATCAAAAAATTAGAAGAGATGTCATCCCCAGAAGAGATACAGGGCCAGAGGTCCCCTGCAGTTCCAAGCTCTAGCTTGATTGTGAGTTGAGAAGAAGCCTCAGAGGAAGGGACAAAGTGATCCAAGTGGCTCAGGGGAATTATTACTATTGTAACTGATATGGAAATACCTCACTATCATAAAATGGCACCAAGTAGTGCTTGCTGATTTAACAACAGCTCAGACTGGGTTGTTACAAAATTACCAAAAAAATTGGCTACATGAATATCCTACTAAAACAACAAAATACAGTAACCTTTGAATTTGATGATCTGAGTAAAATGAACTAAATCAGACTATGGATTATTTCTCAAATAGAATTCCTCTCTGATTGCTATAAAGCAATTTGACAGTCAAATTACCAAAAATCAGAAATGTGACAATTTTATGCATATTATCCCATCTCTGGAAAAGATAAAGGAAAAAGAGAGATGCCAAAACACCAATGGGGGCAAAATTAATTTTTATAATACATAGTTCTATATCTTTTGAATTTTGAATTCAGTGCATATGTTACCATGACAAAAATATGATACTTTGATAAGGCAAATTATTATATCCTCTAATAATTTACCCTTGGTATAAAATCAATATTCTCATAAATCAAGTTTCCCAAAGTTGATTACCTAGAATGTAGGGATTAAAATCAAAACCTCCATTTTAATATTAGATTACAATCAGAAACAAAATAGACATGTTAAAATGCTATTCTCCCTCACATTAATTATTACATCTCTGCTTTTCTTTTCAGTCTGTTTTATAGTTCAGAATAAAAAATTTTCCATTCTCAATACCTATTCAAATCAGAAAGAAATTTAAAAATCAAAAGTAAACTTTTATAGACCAACATCTTTACAAATAGTTTTTGTGTACATACCCTTATTTGGACTTAGAAAATTTAATGAGCGTAAGCATGTCTCAATTTCATCAGTTTATCTCCCTTGCCTGTAACAACTATAGTGTGTGGCCTTTTGCAAATGTAAATATTGGTTGGCTAATAAATAAAAATAAATCTGTAGCACACACATATGTATTTTCCTACAGTATAATTAGGTAGTGTTTTTCTCTAATATTGAAAATGCTTGAATCTAGATAGACTTTACTGATAATTCAGTTCATTAGAAGAAGATTAAAAACTAAATAATTGATATATCATGTTGATTAAAATTGTTTAAAGAAATATGCCCTTTACAAATGCTACTGTATAATCAGTCCTCCAGCATTATTGTTGGAGATAGAACCCTGTTGAACAAGCTTAGAAATAGATTCAAAAAAAACTTTCAACTGCATCAGAACAGGTCAAATCTCAATCAGGTCAAAATGAATAAATAATCTCATTATGGACCTTGGAAGATACTAATGATACAGTAGCCTAAATTTTTTATGATAATGAGCAGAAATCTGTAATTAATCAATATTTTTATAGAATGAGACTGACATTGCTACAACATTCAGATCTGAGCAACATTAGTCACAAATATTAACCTGATGTAGAATAAAGAAAAGTTCATTTTAGTAGGTGAAAAATAATTGAGGGAAAAGGCAGTTCTCACATCTAAAAACAACTAAGTTCTAGGGTACATTTGCACAACATGTAGGTTTGATACATAGTTATACATGTGCCATGTTGGAGCTGCACCCATCAACTTGTCAGTTACATTAGGTATTTCTCCTAATGCTCTCTCCCCCCTAGCCTCCAGCCCCCAACAGGCCCTGGTGTGTGATGTTCCCTGCCCTGTGTCCAAGTGTTCTCATTGTTCAGTTCCCACCTATGAGTGACAACATGTGGTGTTTGCTGTCCTTGTGATAGTTTGCTGAGAATGACGGTTTCCAGTTTCATCTATGTCCCTGCAAAGGACATGAACTCATCTTTTTTAGGGCTGCATAGTATTCCATGGTATATATGTGCCACATTTTCTTAATCCAGTCTATCATTGATGGACATTTGGGTTGGTCCAAGTCTTTGCTATTGTGAATAGTGCTGTAATAAACATATGTGTGCATGTGTCTTTAGAGGAGAATGATTTATAATCCTTTGTGTATATCCAGTAATGGGATGGCTGGGTCAAATGGTATTTCTAGCTCTAGATCCTTGAGAAATCACCACACTGTCTTCCACAATGGTTGAATTAATTTACACTCCCACCAACAGTGTAAAAGCATTCCTATTTCTCCACATCCTCTCCAGCATCTGTTGTTTCCTGACTTTTTAATGATTGCCATTCTAACTGTCGTAAGATGGTATCTCATTGTGGTTTTGATTTGCATTTCTCTGATGACCACTGATGATGAGCATTTTTTCATGCATCTGTTGGTTGCATAGATGTCTTCTTTTGAGAAGTGTCTGTTTATATCCTTCACCCACTTTTTGATGGGGTTGTTTTCTGTTTTTTGGTTTTTTGTAAATTTGTTTGAGTTCTTTGTAGATTCCGGATATTAGCCCTTTGTCAGACGGGTAGATTGCAAAAATTTTCTCCCATTCCATAGGTTGCCTGTTCACTGTGATGGTAGTTTCTTTTGCCATGCAAAAGCTCTTTAGTTTAATTAGATCCCATTTGTCTATTTTGGCTTTTGTTGCCATTGCTTTTGGTGTTTTAGTTATGAAGTCCTTGCCCATACCAATACCTGAATGGTATTTCCTAGGTTTTCTTCTAGGGTTTTTATGTAAACTCTACACATCTTAAGGTTTTTTATCTTTGGAATTATTTTTAAAGGTCTGCTACACAGCAGAAACTTGAAATTGTTATTCCTAAAATAGAATGAAGTATTCCTCTTCATTCCTTTGACTATCAGCTAATGGACCAGTCACAATACAAAGGCAAGCTTTAAATCTATATTAGAGTGAGTTTTCTGGCAAGGTTTCCAATACCTTTTGGTTTTGGCCTGCCTAGAAAAACCACAAGAATAGCCTTGCATGCAAAATTCTGGCTAAGCCCAGGAAACACAGAGGCACACAGAAGTATTCTCAACTACCAAATCTTTCTCAGTCCTCCACTGAGGTTAAGTTGGTGGGAGGGATAAGAAAGGACAAGCCAAGTCCTTAGTTCCAAACCAATCACTAGTATCTAGCTAGCATGCTATTAGGCCAAACTCTATTGGCAATAGCGAACATCTTTATTTGTCCAGGAAAAATCTGATCATATGATAAAAGCTGGAATTTATGAGAATCCTTATTCAATCAAATAACTAAAACTATAAATTTATTTTATACCTTTGGATTAACAAAATGGTGGAATTCAAATAAAGATATGCTGTCAGGTCTCATATATCTTAATTTTTACTTTCCTCTCTTTGAGCAAAAACTTAGCAATATCTAATCAAGGGAAAATATCAAAAGAAGAGAAAACAAAATTGTTTCTCTCTCCTTGGAAAAGAACTTTATACAATACAAGTAACTCTACACCCTGGGAAAATATTGGTCTCCTAAATGTAATATGTTCTCCTTTATAAAACAGTACAAACAATTCAAGAGTTCAAATAAAATACTAGCAAGTGGATGCTTTTGAAAAATAAGAATACAGCAGTCATGTGATACTCAAGCTGGCATGTGACATATTTTACATTGCTAAAATTCAAAGCAATCCTTACAAAAAGTATTTAGGGTATATCTGACCTTTTCAGAAAATGCACAAAAGACCAAAACTCTCAACAAAACACACTTTGGTTAACATAGGAAATTAGTATACTAAGAATTCTCACCACAATGATTTTAGAGCTACTAAAGTGTATGTAGCAATTTTGCATGATTTTTCACTCTAAGTAGCAGAAACTTCATGTTCCTAATAAGTTAAAACTTCATTATACCTGATTCAATACCCTAATATTTAAATATAAGAGGAAGAGAAAAATATCAGGAAATTCTCTTCATAAAATCATCTAAGGCTTTCGAAAACAATCTCCTCATTCCTTACTTTCTCGTTAAGATGGTAAAGTATTTATAAGTACTATTTAAGTGCCCAGTGTTGACTGTTTTTTGCCATCTAGAATATAATACACAGAACTAAAGATCACCAACTTAGTCAAGCTTCAGAAACAAAGGCTGCAAAAGCAAAATGAGTTTGTGTGTCAGTATGTCTAGCTGTAGTGGCAATATCATGAAATGTATAGGTACTTATAAGGATAAGTTTTTAAAATGTATTCTGCTTGGCCAAATGCATGCAAACAAAATACCAGAGTTTGAGAAGATTATATAAAAAAATTAAAAAATAAACCCTTCTGGCTTCAAAATGAATGTAATAATCAGTAACTAATTTTCACATGACCAAAAACAATACAGACAATATTTAGTGTAGGCACCCACAGATGGGTCAAGAAACATAAATACACCTTTAAATCAGTAAAGTTATAATTTATCTGATGTGTGCATAAAATATTAAAACAAACTACATTTTATTTTTTGCCTTTTTCAGACTATTTTTCTACTTAGCATTCTTGTCAATCTGTCAACTACATCAAAATTCAATAACGTTTCAACACTTTTCCTCTCTGTTATAATTTGTGAAATGTCTAAATCCTTTAAGTTAAAAAACAAAAACACGGAGTATAACATCAAAAATAAACAAGGTAAGCCAGAACCACAAAAACAACCTGTAAAAATCACTACAGAATAAAATTTTAAAACCTTCTCTATATGAGAGTTTCAAAAGGGAAAGCCCCTTTTCTAACTGATCTATTTTTAAGTAAACACCATGTTAAAGAAAAAAAAAAAAAAGTAGGGGGAAGAGAGGAGGTAGCTGTCATTGCCTTGAAAGAGATTCCTTACACAGTAGCAAAACAAAAATTTTAGCCTAAATGTTCACATCTTATTTACATCAAGTTGGAATTTTTAATGAACTGAGCTCAAAGTCAGATAAAAACACGTTGAACTTAATTTCTTGAGTGCTTTCCACTCACTATTATACCATGTTAGCAGGAATTACAGCTTTGAATTTTAACACACTGATTGCATCAACTAAACACTTCCTTTGGAAAATTCTTCCCAAATGTTATTTAGGATGCAAAGAATAGTCATTTTGAGAATGAGTTAACATTTGAAATGACTTTACCTCAAGCACTAATATCTACTTTATTAACTGAATAGATGTACACGGAGAAAGTTCTGAAAAGAAAACAAGAAGCAAACACCTCTATGCAAAAAGACACTTTCTCTTTAAAAAGACAAGGCATCGTATTCCTCAAGCTATAAAGTTACATCTATTTTAGCAAATATGCCTGTATTTTTTCCATGTATGACTTTCTTTGATAGTCCCTCTGTGCTATTATACCAATCCTCCACTATAAAGAATTCTTTTCTTACTGTGATCACTTATACCACATCAAGGAAAACAAGGAATAAGTTTTTGTTTTTTTAAATCTTGATTAAGAACAAGTTTTTGTTTCTTAGTTACAGCTAAAACTCACTTTTTTCTTAACTATTAAAAACAGCAGTCTATCCTACACTCACTTTGTTTCTGTTAGGGTTTGCTTCATTCATCTTTCTTATGTGGAAAAATTTCTCAGTAATTTCAATGGGACACAATATAAGCAAATACATGTATGCACACCCACCCACAAAACCTTAAGAGACTCATTATTAATTAGATAATAAAATTAGAAAAATGATAATGGCTGAAAGAAAATAGAATAGATTCACCAACAAATGTAAAAAGATAGGCCAATGTTTAATAATTCCCATGGGGCAGCAGAATAACTTAATAGACTTTTTTTAAAAAAGAAAAACTCGATGAATATCTAGCCCCTACCTACACCTGCAGATTCGGAATTTCCAGGAAAGAAAACTCCTTGGCATATACACTTTTAAAAGGCAACACAAATAATTTACTATGCACTGCAGAAGCTGAGAACCAAAGGATTAAAGTAACCTGATCAATCACAACTGTTGAGTGGATCTTAAAACAAAAAAGGATCATGCGAATACAATTCCTCATTATCTCAAAAATATGACATTCTGCATAACAGATAAATAGTAATCTTTGATGAAGAAAACCACAGACATTAAGAACTCATGAAGGCTTAGCCAGTGCATATATTAGAGAATGACAAGTTCAAGACAAAAGTCCAATTAAATAAGTAAAGGAAAATTCTTATGTTGCTTGTGGTAAACAATCTTAGATGTGGCATGTGCCTATGTAAAGTCTTCCAAGATGTACGTCAACTTTACTGCCGTTAATTATCAGAATAAAAGATTTCTGAAATCATGACATAAGATAAAAAAATAAACAAAACTAAGTAAACATTATGGGAAAATTTGGCATATGAGGCACATTAGGTTAGTTTTACGTTTGTTTTCTTTTGTACTTCAACAAAATTTCACATGTCCTTTTCATCAATCTGCAACAATCTATTTATTTTCTAAGTCAACAAAAGAATGCTGCCTTTAACTGAGCCCAAGAAGGTGAAGAGGTGGGCCACAATCTTTTACTCTGAAGTGGATATTTCTAAGAAGACTGAAATAAGAATCTGTACGAAGACAACCAACTAATAATCAGCTATGAGATAATGAAAAAGTATTGCAATTGCTACGCTAAAAAAGTCTCATATGTTACATATAGGAATGATAATGATAACAGCTAATATTTATTAAGAGCTTAACTATTAGCCATGCAATATTCATTGTTCTCACTGCATCCCCACAACACTCTTATGAATAGGTTCCATAGTTTATTCCATCAGTTACTGAAGAAGAAACTAAAACAGTTTTTTAAAACAACTGCCCAAGGTCAAAATGTTAGTAAATAGCAGAAGTGGGGCTCTGATCCAGGTCTGTCTGAATTTGAAAATCTAAGCTCTTTATCAGCTCTACTAATAGAAGTACTTAGCAGTCTCAAAGTATAAATTCTGGTAGGCATGTAACATTTCTTCACGAAATCACAGAATTAAGGTCTATAAATTATTATATAAAATCACTAAAGACAGAATAAGAATATTAGGCCCAATAAAACATAATAACTTTAGGTTTTAAATTTGTTTAAACATGGGATTGAGTTACAGATTTTCTTTAGCCAGCTCCTGGAATAGATGATTTGAAGGTGTATGAACATAGAGTTACATACTCAAAATAAGTAAATTCCAATTGGATGAGGTCAGCTAATCTCTTAAATATAGGACTATTTCTAGGTGAATCTGAATTTTCAATTATTTGTGAAAAGTGTAAGTCCTATCATAACTTATGGTTATTTTTAAATTAGAAACTGCTGATCACATGATTTGGGAGCTTTAAAAAGTGCTATTTCATTTAAATGGTGTTAGGTACATAAGATATTGCTAACAAAAATGTGCTTTAGGATATTGTTTTATCTGATTATCCATGAAAAAAATAAATACGGCACTTTATTAAGGTTTAAATTAATATTTGAAGCAAAAGCAATTTTTAAAATGATAAACCCAAAATATATTCTAACATTCATGAAATGTGTAATCTCAAATTATTCACGCAAAAGAACAGTCCTACATTTTAAAAAAAGAATCGGAAAAAGAAATCAGCAAAGATCCATGGGTTGAGGTGATCCAATATGAAAGATGACATAAACCCATAACTTTCGTCAATGCACTGAGAATAAAGAGAATGTCATGAGTCTTTCATGATACTGACCTCAGAATAATCATTTTTGAAATAAAGAATATTTGTAACAAAGTAACCACCATTTTAATTTGGATTAAAAAATAAGAAAGGGGGGTGGAACTTCTGGAATGGCAATATAAGGAGCTGGCGGGGTGTGGTGGTGGGAACCTCTACTCCAGAATGTCATCTGTTAAGCAGGGTGTATTAGTTCATTCTCACATTGCTAGAAGGAAATACCCAAGACTGGGTAATTTATCAAGAAAAGAGGTTTAATTGATTCACAGTTCTGCATAGCTGGGAAGGCCTCAGGAAACTTACAATCATGGCAGAAGGTGAAGGGCAAGCAATGCACCTTCTTCATCGGGAGGTGGGGCGGAGAAGTCCAAACATGGGACGTGTCAGACACTTATAAAAGCATTAGATCTTATGAGAACTCACTCACTATTACCAGGACAGCATGGGGGAAACTGCGCCATGATCCAATCACTTCCCATTGAGTCCCTCCCATGACATGTGGGGATTATGGGGACTACAATTCAAGATGAGATTTGGAAGGGGACATAGCCAAATCATGTGACACGGCAAATTGGCAAAGCAATCATTCAGTCTCTGGAAATTGATCAAAGGTCTTACAACAAACTGAGAAGCATTTATTCAGAAAAATGTATAGAAAGTTGTATTAATAGATGTCAGTTATGAGAAGAAAGAATCAGTAAACCTTAAGAACTACTGATAAAGATCATACAATCTGAAGAACAGAGAACGGATAATGAAAATGACTAGAGCCTAAAAATCATGTGAGATCCCATTAAGAAAACTAATACATACATAATGAAAGTAACACATGAGAAAAGAGAAGTAGGAGAAAAAATATGAATGGCTGAAAACTTCCCAAAATTGATGAAAAACAATCTATACATATAAAAGGCTCAATGACTTCCATGTAGAATAAATGAAAAGACACACACCCAGAAACATCATAGTCAAAATACTAAAGTGAAAAACAGACAATTTGAAAACAGGATAAAAATAACTAGTATATAAGAGAATCTGAAAAAGATTAACAGCTTACTTCTCATATGTAGAAGGCAATGAGATGACACAGTACTGGAAGTCCTACCCAGAGCAATCAGACAAGAGAAAGAAATAAAGGGCATCTAAATTGGAAAACAGGAATTTGAACTATCTCTATTTGCCAATGACATGACTGCATACCTAGAAAACCCTAAAGACTCCTCTAAAAAAAATCCTAGATTTGATAAATGAATTCAGTAAAGTCTCAGGTTACAAAATCAATGTACACACATCAGTAGCTCCAATGACAACCAAGATGAGAATGAAATAAAAAAACGTAATCCCATTTACAATAGCTACAAAAAAAAATTAAAATACCCCGGAATATATGTAACCAGGTAGGTGAAAGATCTGTACAAGGAGAACTACAAAACGCTGCTAAAACCAAAAAGAAAGCATTGATGACACAAATAACTGAGAATACATCTCATAATCATGGACTGGAAGGATCAATATCATTAAAATGACCACACTGCCCAAAGCAATCTACAGATACAATGAAATTAATTTCAAAATACCAACATAATTGTTCACAAAATAGAAAAAATAATCCTAAAATTCATATGGAATAAAAAAGCCCAAAAAAGCAATCCTAAGCAAAAAGAACCCATCTGGAAGCATATTTATCCAATTTCAAATTATACTACAAAGCTATAGTAACCAAAACAGTATCATACTGGTATAAAATTAGACACCTAGACCAATGTAACAGAATAGAGAACCCAGAAATAAAGCCAAATGCTTACAGCCAACAGATCTTCAATACAGCATACAAAAACATAAATTGAGGAAAGGACACCCTATTCAATAAATGGTGCTGGGAAAACTGGATATCCACATGTAGAAGAATAAAACTGGATTTCTATTTCTCACCATACACAAAAATCAACTCAAGATGAATTAAAGATTTAATCTAAGACTTAAAACCATAAAATTTGAAGAAGAAAATAAATACTAAAGGAAGTTCTTCACACTAATGCAAGCAGCTCCAGATAATAATTTGATCTATGTGAAAAAACAAAGCATGCCAGTAAAGGTAGTGATGCCACTTGATATCTAAAGGGACTGATTCCAGGACCACTAAGGATACGAAAATCTGAGATTGTTCAAGCCCCTGGCCCTGTGAAACCTGTAGATACAAAAATTTGGCCCTCCATATCCACGGATTTCTCATCTAGTGAATACAATGTTCAATTTATGGATGCAGAACCCACTGGTATGGAGGGAGCCATAATTATAAGGGTAATTTTAAATGACAGCATAATTGGACGCTGCTTCCCTTTTCTTAACTGATTTAAAAAGCAACTGTTTAAAATAATATGCATACAATTCTATTTGTACAAGAGACAAACTTTATATTCAAAGACACAAATAGGTTCAAAGTAAAAGCATGGGAAAATACATACAGCAGTCCCTAACTTTTTGGCACCAGGAACCGGTATCATGGAAGACAATTTTTCCACAGACTAGGGTAAAGGGGATGGTTTCAGGATGAAAATGTTAAACCTCAGATCATCAGGCATTAGATTCTCATAAGGAGCATGTAACCTAGATCTCTCACATATGCAGTTCACCACAGGGTTTTGCATGCCTATGAAAATATAAAGACACTGATCTGAGGTAGTGGAGCTCAGGCAGTAATGCTTGCTTGCCCACCAACACTTCCTGCTATGCAGCCCAGTTCCTAATAGGCCACAAAATGGTACCGGTCCACAGCCTGGGAGTTAGGGACCCCTACTATACAAACCACCACCAAAATAGAATGGGAGTGGCTATATTAAATATCAGAAAAAAATAGACTTTATGCCAAAAAAAAAATCTTACTAGAGATAAAAAATATAATAAGAGAGGGAATCAATCCATCAGGAAGATTGATATGGTTTGGCTCTATGTCCCCACCCAAACCTCATCTTGAATTATAATCCCCACATGTCAGAGGAGGGGCCTGGCAGGAAGTGATGAGATGATGGGGGCAATTTCTTCCATGCTGTTCTCATATAGTGAGTTCTCAAGGGATCTGACAGCTTAAAAGTGTGGCTCTTCCCACTTCGCCATATCTCTCTCCTGCTGTTTTGTGAAGAAGATCCTTGCTTCTCCTTTGCCTTCTGCCACGATCATAAGTTTTCTGAGGTCTCCCCAGCAATGTGGAATGGTGAGTCAATTAAACCTCTTTTCTTTACAAATTACCCAGTCTCAAGTAGTTCTTTATAACAGTATGAAAACTGACTAATGCAAAAAATTGGTACCAGGAGTGGGGGGCTGCTATAAAGATACCTAAAAATGTGGAAGCAAATTGGGAACTGGGTAGAAGATGAAGGTTGAAACACGCTGAAGAGCTCAGAAGAAGACAGAAAGATGTGGGAAAGTTTGTAACATCCTGGAGACTTGTTGAATGGTTTTGACCAAAATCCTGACACTGAGATGAACAGTGAAGTCCAGGCTTAGGTGGTCTTAGAGGGGGATGATAAACTTATTGGGATCTGGAGCAAACGTTACTCTTCTATCCTTTAACAAAGAGACTCACGGCATTTTGACCCTGCCCTAGAGATCTGTAAGATCAACTTGAGAGACATGATTTAGGGTATCTGGCAGAAGAAATGTCTAAGCAGCAAGGCATTTGAAAAATTACCTTTTTCTGAAAGTGCACAGTCATACATTCACAAAGAGATGATCTCAAATTGGAAGTTATCTTTAAAAGAGAAGCAGAATATAAAAGCTTGGAAAATTTGCAGACTGACCAACCATGCAATACAAAAGAAAAACCCATTTTCTGGGGAGAAATTCAAGTTGGCTGCAGTAATTTATATAAGCAACAAGGAGTTGAATGTTTATAGCCAAAACAATAGGGAAAATGTCTTCAGGGCATTTTAAAGATCTTTATGGCAGCCCCTCCCATCACAGGCCTAGAAGTCTAGGAGGGAAAAATAGTTGTGTGGGATGGTCTCAGGGCCCCACTGCTCTATGCAGTCTCTGGACATGGCACACTGTCCCAGCTGCTCCAGCTCTAGCTGTGGCTAAAAAGGACCAAGGCACAGCTCAGTCCATTGCCTCAGAGGGTGTGAGCCCCAAACCTTGGTAGCTTCAACTTGGTGTTGGGCCTGCAGGTGCACAGAAGGCAGGGATTGAGGTTTGGGAGCCTTTGCCTACATTTCAGAGGATGTATGTAAACGCTTGGATGTCCAGGCAGAAGTTTGCTACAGAGGCGGAACCCTCACGGATAACCTCTACTAGGGGAGTGCAGAAGGGAAATGTGGGGTTAGATCCCCCACACAGAATCTCCACTGGGGTACTACATAGTGCAGCTGTGAGAAGTGGACCACCATCTTCAAGATCCCAGAATGGTAGATCCTCTGAGAGCTTGCACTGTATACCTGAAAAAGCTGTAGGCACTCAATGCCAGACTGTGGAAGCAGCCACAGGCTGTACCCTGCAGAGCCTCAGGGAGAGAGCTGCCCAAAGCCTTGGCAGCTTACCTCTTATATCAGCATGCCCTGGATGTGAAACATGGAGTCAAAGGAAATAACTTTGGAGATTTAAGATTTATTGACTGCCCTGCTGGGTTTCAGACTCACATGGGGCCTGTAGCTATTTTGTTTGGGCCAATTTCTTCCATTTTGAATGGGAGCATTTACTAATGCCTGTACTTCCACTGTATCTTGGAAGTAACTAACTTGTTTTTGATTTTAAGACTCATAGCCAAAAGTGGTATGTCTGGTCTCAGATTAGACTTTAGACTTGGACTTTGGGTTAATACTGCAATGACACTGCAAGTATTAGGGGACATTGCAAGGCATAATTGTATTTTGAAATGTGAGAAGGACATGAGATTTGGGAAGGGCCAGGGACAGAATGACATGGTTTGGCTTTGTGTCCCCACCCAAATCACATCTTGATTTGTAATTCCCATGTGTTAGTGGAGGGACTTGGTGGGAGGTGACTAGATCACGGGGGCAGATTTCCAGCATGCTGTTCTCATGGTAGTGAGTGAGTCCTCATAAGATCTGATGGCTTAAAAGTGTGCACTTGCGACTTCACTCTCTCTCTCTCTCTTTCCCCTGCTGTCTTGCAAAGAAGGTGCTTGCTTCTCCCTCATCTTCTACAATGATTGCAAGCCAGGCAGAACTGTGAGGCAATTAAACCTCTTTTCTTTATAAATTAGTCACTAGTAGTTCTTTATAGCAGTATGAAAACAAACTAACATTAAGATGTAACAACTAAAAACATATATGTAACTAACAAAATATCCAAAAACTACGTGAAGTAAAAACTGACAGAATTAAAAGTGTCACAAACAATTCAACAATAATATTTAGAGATTCACCACCCTACATTAAATAAAGGCTAGAAAAATTCGGCAGATTATCAACAGCATAAAGAAAACCTAAGCAACACTATAAACCATCTATCCCTACAGATATGTAGAGTACACTCCATCTAACAATAGCAGGATATACATTCATCTCAAGTGCACAGGATAGATCAGAGGCTAGGCCATAAAGTAAGCCTCAGTAATTTTAAAAGAATTAAAGTCACCAAAAATAAGTTATTCAATGACAAAAGAATTAAAGGAGAAATATGGGTTGGATACAAAATTTGTGGTTAAAAGTTCTTTTTTTCAGCACTTGTTCCATTTCCTCTGACCTCCATAGTTTCTAATGAAATACCTATCACATTTCTGTTATTCTGTAGGTAAAATGTCATTTTTCTCTGGCTGCTTTCAAGATTTTCAATTTTTGGTTGAGGAAAGTTTAGCTATGTGTGTATTAAGGTCTCTGGAGAAACAAATCCATATATGTACAAATACACAGAAAAACTTACTCTAAGGGATTGGCTCATGTGATTATGCAGGCTATCAAGTTCAAAATCTGCAAATAAGGCTGACCAGGCTGGAGACCCAGAGAAGAACTAACATTGCAGCTTGCATCCAAAGGCAGTCTATTGGCAGAATCCTTTCCTATTCAGGGAAGGTCAGTTTTTATTCTGTTAAGGCCTTCAAATGATTGGATGATGCCCACCTACATTATGGAGGGAAATTTACTATATTCAAAGTTCACAGATTTAAATGTTAATCTTATCTGATTTAAAAAAATCACAAAAACATTCAAATAAAATTTGCTCAAATATCTAGAAACCATTACCCAGTCAAGCTGATGTATAAATTAATCATTACAGTGGGTGCTGACATGCATTTTGTTTTTGTCTTTATCATATTTGCAGTTCATTTGGTTTCTGAAATATGCAGTATTATCTTTTGCCAAATTTGGAAAATTCTGAGCAAATCTTTCTTTGAATGTTTTTAAGTTTTGCCCTCTTTCTTCACTCCTTCCAGGACTTAGATGATATAAATTTTAGGTCTTTCATCATAATCCCACAAATTCCTAAAGCCCTATTCATTTGTTTTCAGTCTGTTTTCTCTACACTGTTCAAATTGGGTAATTTCTATTTTTTTCAAATTTACTGATTCTTTCCTTATTTCTCCATTCCACTATTGAGCCCATCTCTGAGTTTTTAATTTTGGTTACTATATTTTTACTTCTAGAATTGCCAGTTGGTTCTTCTTTATAGAATCTATTACTTTGCTGACACTTGCTGATATTTTCTGTTTTCACATTTGTTTCAAGAATGTTCATAATCACTTGTTAAAACATTTTTGTAATTAATGATTTAAAATTCTTGTCAGATACTTAAAATTCTTGTCAGATAATTCTAAAACTGGAAGCCGCTCAATTCAGCATCTGTTTTCCTTTTTGGTTTTCATTCAAGACAAAATATTCTTGGTTCTTCATATAAGTAATTTTTAATTGAAATCTAGACATCTGAAATCATGTTTCAGGAGATTTCTTCTGACAGGACACCACTCCAGCAGAAAAAAAGGAAAATCTCCAGGTAGGGTGGAAGTCTAGGTATCCAACTCAGCCTCTACTAGCACTCAGCATACAGGGAACAAGGATCTCCTTGTTATTTCTGGACATGGTTGGGAGTCCAGCTTCCCACTAGGCCTCCACTGATACCAACCCGGCTATGAGGAGTAAGGGTGCCATATTCTTGTTCCCCACAAACCATCCACTGAAACCACAGAGGAGTGGCCTCATTACTACCAAGCAGTAATGACAGGCTTGATTCCCATTAGATATCCCTTGATATCTTCCCAACACAGTAAGGGAGGAATACCTCATCAATACCAGCTTAGGGTAGAAGTCTAGTTTCCTAGATGGCCTATCCTGACACTTGCAGGAAGGGGGTTTACTGCCCAGGATGAATTAAAGTCCTAGTTCCCTGCTCCACCTTCTTTAACACAACCCCAGGGAGGAGATACAATTCCTCATTTATAACCTGATAAGAGTGAAAATCTAAGTTCTTGCTCTAACAAGCTTTCACTGCCATTTTTTCCTATGGTGTTTGGTGGAAGTAAAATGGCTATTATCTAATACTTTTCTGTCTTACTAGGTGGAGGATTTTGGTTAGAGAGAGTAGGTTTTTCTTGAGGTTTGTTTTTATGTGCCCATTGGTATTTCTGGGTTACTCACTTCTCCAGTACTTTGGTGGGACAAAAAGGGTAAAAAGAAAATCCAGGGAACCCACTACCATGTAGTTACTTGGGTCTCATAGTTCCTAGCTAGTCTGCCTGTTTCTGTCTTACTTTCAGGGACTTATTTCAGGGACTATATTTTTATATAAAACATCCAGGTTTTTTTTTAATCTGTAGTAAATAGGAAAAATATCGAAAGTTATGTCTTCATATTTCTGGAAGCAGAAGTTTATACAAAGATAAGTTATCTTACTATGCATTACATTTTAGGCTTTTGCCATTTTGGTTTTACTTTACTTGGTATTTTCCACTTTCTTCTCTAAGGAATATTTTTTCAAACTCCTCAACAATATTTCAGCTCAACTTGGACAGGAAAAAAGTGATTGATTATATCTAGTCCATGATAACTAGAAGGATGTAAGATCCCCAGGAGCCAGGACTGGCGGTGAGACAGTAGCAAATTTTTCTATTCCAGTTGCATATTTGAGTAAACATTTACAGGGGAGGGAGAGGTAAAAGTGTGAAGCCCTGAAAACTGAAATGTCAAGGAATGCTATGACTTTAAGTTCCTTCCTTCCTAAATATCATATGTAGTCATGGAATGTAGACGTGGAATTATATCCCACTGAAACAAGGATTTGAATATTTTGCTCACTGCTGTATTTACAATAATCCCTGGCATAAAGAAGATAATCAATAATCTTTGCTGAATTAAGAAATGAATAAATGCAAAGAGAATGTTCATACAACTTTTATTAACAATAGTAACTAGAGATATTTTGGTTTCCTTTTGAAATACCTAATAATTAATGAATCATCTATCAAATTTTCATACACTACAGTAAAATATGGCTTTCAAAATATTAATGAAAAATTGTCTTGTTATTGTGAGTGTGCTTAGCTGTTTTTCTAAACAGGTTGGTATTTGATGTTTTAAACCACTGTTTTGGTTCTAATGCCACAATATTTTCTTTGCTGCAAACATAATTATTGGTATAAATTTCAATACTGGCAACTAAGGAGGATAAAATCATAAGTGATAACTATTCTAGTATTTACAAATGCCATTTTGAAGAAACTTGGTTAAGAGCTACCCATTTTACATATTTGTACAGTGTCATTACTTAGCAATTAGTTAAAGAGAAATGTAAAATATTCAGATGTTTAGATGACTTGTTAAATGGATTAGGAATTCAATCAAATTGCCTACAAAGTTATATTTAATTTTTTATTTCATAGCTCAGTCAAAGGATATAGTCAAAGGATATAAATACTTTTAAATCAGTGAAAATTCACTGCATATTGATTAATCATATGACTTGTTGAATTCCCCATCGATCTCATACAATAATATTATAGTACCCTGAGGAGAAATATTATCAGATATATTGGCTGTCATGTAAAATTTCACAACCAAGGTGTTCTAAAATATGCTGAGAATCGGCTTTCATAATAGTATGGAAAAAGGGAAAATAATTCATATAGAAAAAAATCATAACGTGTTGATGATTTGTGGCACATTAAGAACAAGAAGTGGAATGATTTTTTTTACCGATTCTAGATTCAAGCATAAGAAGTTCATGTGATAATTATTTTACCATATGCTTCTATTTTGTTACATAGCAAGTAATTTGTGTCACTTTTTACTGTTGTACTATTATTTTTATTGCTTTTCTTCCCCAAATATTTCTCATCCATGGTTATGGAATCTGCAAATATATTAGGCCAATTGTATTTTAATTCTTCCCACCCTCAGCGTTAGGGATAAAATAAGTTGTCAAAATCAATACTATAATAATATAGGACTTTTCCTCAACTCAATAACTGTAAAACCGGTTTATACTAATAAATATTAAAAACATTATAAAAGGGCCAATTATCATTGCTATAAAAATCAGACTTTTTTTTTTTTTTTTTTTTTTTTGAGACGGAGTCTCACTCTGTCACCCAGGCAGGAGTGCAGTGGCACAATCTCGGCTCACTGCAAACTCCGCCTCCAGGATCCAAGCAATTCTTCTGCCTCAGCCTCCTGAGTAGCTGGGATTACAGGTGTGCACCACCATGCCCAGCTAATTTTTATATTTTTAATAGAAACGGGGTTTCACCATGTTGGCCAGGCTGGTCTGGACCCCCTGACCTCAGGTGATCTGCCCGCCTTGGCCTCCCAAAGTGTTGAAATTACAGGTGTGAACCACCATGCTCCACCAAAATCAGACACTTTTTAATGACCTTTTTAACAACAAGCATCAACTACTATATTAGGTATGGTCACAAAAATGGCCTTTCATGTCCTAAGACATATCTAGTAGACTATTTTAATACCCTACGTGTGGGGGAAAAAAAAAAAAAGACACTTTTCACTTAATTCTGGATCTATTTATTTTCCTACTTTTATTCAAATAATTTCTCTCTTTTTTTTTTTTTTCTGAGATGGAGTCTTGCTCTGTCGCACAGGCTAGAGTGTAGTGGCACAATCTCGGCTCACTGCAAGCTCTGCCTCCCGGGTTCACACCATTCTCCTGCCTCAGGCTCCTGAGTAGCTGGGACTATAGGCGCCCGCCACCATGCCCGGCTAAGTTTTTGTATTTTTAGTAGAGACGGGGTTTCACCGTTTTAGCCAGGATGGTCTCGATATCCTGACCTCGTGATCCACCCGCCTCGGCCTCCCAAAGTGCTGGGATTACAGGCTTGAGCCACCGCGCCCGGCCCAAATGATTTCTTAAGGAAGCTTTTGATACTAAATTATCAACTAAAATGATATTAACTTCTAACAAGTCTAGTGAGGAAGTTTAATCAACAACACAAAAATTTCTATATTCTAACTGTAATAGGGAAAATTTTTTATATTTATTATTATAATGAACAATGAAAAACAAAATGCCTATCTAAACATGTATGGTTAAACAAATTATGGTATATTTAATACTGTGAAAACTATAGAAGAGTAACAAAAATAGGAAAAGCTTATATATACTGACATGAAAATGTCTCCAAGTCAGTGAGTAAATACAGCAAGAAAGAGTAAATTTAGTAAGATAACATTTTTTAAATCAATTGAAAACTATATAGCATGTTATGAGCATATAAGTATATACAAGTAGATGGAGAATCTCTTAGAAGAATGTACAATGGAACTGCCAATACTGGTTACTTCTGCGGATAATTGTATTTTATTTCAATAAAAATGTATTCATTCCTTCATTACTTGTAAAAGAAAAATGATCTAACATGAAGCTTAAAGGGAAATAAAAATTTGACATTAAATGCTCAATATGCTTTAAATAATTCAGCTTATGCAAGCACAGAATTGAATAATTTTTAAAATAATTTTAAATATTAATGTTTTACTGTATATCTGTGATATTGACATTATAATTTGTTATTGCTAAAGTGTACCTAAATCGATTTAAGAAAAGCAAAAAGGTATAATAATATTTTTTCTGATATATTTCATGCCTTAATATTTTTGCTGTCAGAGGAACCACAGCAGAGACAAAAAAGATAATCTAGCAATTAATTCTATATTATTTTGTACTTAAATTTCCTCACCTGCTGATATTATATTCTCAAATATTCTCAAACTTTCTCAAATCTAGAACAGTGTCTAATTTAACCTTTGTAATCCACCAAGTATGCTTTCAATGGATATTTATTGCTGAATGGAAAGAAATTCTGTAGCAAAATAAGACTACACATATAATTTGCATATGTTTGCACATACCTACATGTGTACATTTTTTACTAAAGTTATCCAAGGTTTAAAAAAGTAAACAACACTCTCAAACTTCTACCTTATATTCATCCACAATAATGCTGAGGGCTTCGTGACCAGCTTTCCTCATGTCTTCCAATTCTTGTTTATGTTTTTCCTGAAAGAAAAAGGAAACTAAAACCATGAGTTTTTCGTCTGTTTTGTTTTCAAAATAATAAAACCATAGACTTTTGCTGCTTCCATGCATGATTCAGTGGTTTGTAGCACATCAATGCTACAGCTGGAAACAGAAAAAAAAAGTGTATATATATAAAATACATCTTTATATATATAAAATACATCTTTATATATAATATATATTTATATTATATATAATATAGATATCTATATTATGTATTATATATTTATATATTATAGATGTAATATATAATATTTTATTGATATATATATACACACATATACATATATATATACACACACACACACAAGCTTTGCTTAAAAGCATTGGGGAACACTGAGGCAATGAGAAATTAAAGGGAAATAACAGAAAAAGGAAAACCATGTTGACAGGCGAGATAACACAAGGCAAAGGTGCTTTCCCTTGGGGTATCTGGCAATTCTTGACCTGGATCGAGAGATGGGAGACCCTGCGTCACCGCAACAAGCCTTGGCCTCTGTATTTTTAATACATCCCAAAGTTTGAGAACCACTGGAATAAGATGATTAGCCCCCAATTCTACCTACCTAGGACAGGAGAGGATGAAGTCTCTTTGGACATTGTTAACATCCTACAGTCTTTCCAGTTTTTCAAATATGATGCCCAGCTTCCGAAACAAAATTATCAGAAATAAGAACGACAAAACTAAAATGGAACACACACCCACACCTACACCCACACACACAGAAAACAGGTAAGACAAAAGAAATAGGTCCAGAGATGGGGCCATAGGTGGTTTCGATGCTAGTTATTACAGAGTCTTTAAAATGTATGTAAGAGTTCTTAATACATCCGAAAAACAGAAGGGAAATGGAGAAAACATTTTCTCCATTCTCCTCTCTCCATGGTGAGAGAGGACAGAACTTTCACCAGAGAACTGGAATTCATAAAATAGAAATTCTAGACCTGAGAAATATGTACTATTAATAACTCAATAGATGACATAATCAGATGAAAGAGAGTCGGAAACAGAATTAGGAAACTAAAAGATAGTGGGAAAAAAAATAAAATAAAATAAATAAAGACTACAGCAAAAAGAATAGTATGATGGAAAATATTTTTAAGAATCTTTTAAAATAGGACAGAGTAAGTCAAAGAAAGCAAAAAGAGAAAAAAGACAAGAAAAAAGTGAAATAAGTAGTAAGATAATAAATAATGAAGTGAAAAAATCCACAAAACTTCCAACATCAGGCACAAATGCAGGACATTATATAATCTATAAATATTTCAAAAAATGAGAAGATATTACAAAATACATCAATAAATATAAAATTTTACATAAAATTTTAAAACTACAAAACAAAAAACACAATTTACCAAAACTAAAACAAGAATTACAAAATTTGAATAGTACTATATGTGTTAAAGAAACTGTGCCTGTATTAACTAAAAAAACAATCACATACACAAAAAATTCTCCAGACACATGGAATCTCTATACACGCAAAGCTTCATAGGTGAATCTTAAGAAACATTTAAGAAAAAATTAACAGATATCTTCCACAAACTCTTCCAGAGAATGTGAAAAGAAGGAATACTCCCTACCATATTTTATTTGGAAAATATGCCCTTTATACTAAAATCTGCAAAGTTGTTTAGAAGAAAAGAAAATTATGAGTTAAATCTCTTTTATAAATACAAAGACTGAAATCCTAAAGAAAATAACAGCAAATTAAACCTACTGACATAAAGAATACATCTCAATCAAGTGGGATTTATTATACTAATGCCAGGTTGGTTGGAGTGATGAACCACATAAACCTCCTATACAATCTTTCACACACTCCCCTTCTGACATTGGCTTGCAGGGTGTCACTGCCTAAGATGACAGCAGAAGACACGTGATGCAACTGGCACTGCCTCTGCCAGCCTGTGACCCTCCGTGAATGACTGCAAAGAACAACTCACTCTCACTTGAAAGAGCTCTGAGAGAAAATTAAGCTGCAACTATATTTAGGAAAAAAGAGAATGCTGATAGTTCTTGTCCATTTACTGCTACCACTTCCTTTTTCATCAATTCCCCTTATTTATTATACCTTACTGATTAAACAGGTCACATTTCATTATCAACATCTAATTCTTTTTTCTGGTAAGCCCTTTATCTTGTCATATTACAGCTAAATCACAATTTGCTCAACTACCTAATCATAAAGAATCAACAGCAATTGTCATAAACACAGATTTTTATTAGTATGATTATAAATACATGTTTCATGGCAACAATCTATTTTAAGATAGTTTCCCATTGTTGTGGGAGCTATAATAACTAAATACATTTACCTGTTTAAGAAAATTCTTGTACTACACTACACTATAAACAAGCAAACAAATGAGGACATCACTAAAACTCATCACTTCGGAACTCCCATTCATGTCAAGTTATAATTCACAAATAGTATATTACTGTTTCATGTAAGGAACTAGGTAAGGCAAAAGCGCCAACCCATTTACTAAATATTAGCACAGCTTTTATTTTCATTGCTCAAGATTTTTAAAATTAAATAGAAATAAATATTCTGCCATTTTATGTTTATAACCTAGTGGATCATCCTAGGCAGTTCTTGGGATGCATACATCCTACCCTGGGGATATATGCAGTCAGATGCACTAGTGTTATCCAGAGAGTGCTTTATAAAACAGAAAAGCTAACATAAAATAGGCTACCATGGTCAAACAAATTGTGGAAATTAACAACATATATTCACATATTAAAAACCTCTGACAAACTCGTAAGTAATCTGTTTACCTTTAGTAAAACCAGCATTTTTTAAACTTATCTGATTAAATATTATTTTCTTTCTCTCTTGACAATAACTATTACTAATTTAAAAATTGAAGAGACTACCAAAAAAGTTTAAAGATCTTTAAAAATTAAGAGTTAATTAGCCTAAAGCAAAGCAAATTAACCTAGATACCATAAGTGAAGCTAAAGAAGAATATGTTCTTTGGCCTAATTAATTACAAATTGAAAATAAATGTACATCATTTCAATTATAGTATAATCATTCAATATCTATGGCTCTGAATAATGACATTAGTCATTAAAAAGTATTGGTGTACGGCTGGGCACAGTGGCTCACACCTATAATCTCAGCACTTTGGGAGGCCGAGGCGGGCAGATCATGAGGTCAGGGGTTCGAGACCAGCCTGGCCAACACAGTGAGACCCCATCTCTACTAAAAATACAAAAATTAGCCGGGCATGGTGGTGGGAGCCTGTAGTCCTAGCTACTCGGAAGGCTGAGGAAGGAGAATCACTTGAACCCAGGAGGCAGAGGTTATGGTAAGCCAAGATTGCGCCACTGCACTCCAGCCTGGGCAACAGAGCAAGACTCCATCTTAAAAAGAAAAAAAAGAAGTATTGGATTGCGCCACTGCACTCCAGCCTGGGCAACAGAGCAAGACTCCATCTTAAAAAGAAAAAAAAGAAGTATTGGTGTGCTATTAAAAGTGTAAGACTATTACACTTGCTATACTTGCTATTTGCTGCTGTGCTTCAAATGCTATTTACCCCAGATATTGAATGTTCACTTCCTCTACATCATGCTCAAAAATTATCTTACTAAAGAGACTTTTCCTGACCACATATATAAAAGAGTACACCACTGATCAATATCCACTAATCACGCTTTATTTTTCTCATAGCACCTACCACTATGTTTTACATTTGTTCATTCCTATATGCCCCAACTATACTGGAAGAGGTAGTGCTAGTACTCCACAACACTATGGCGCTTATTAAAGTGAAGAAAAAAGGACATCACAAAGATTTCACAGTTTGATAGTTAAGTTCAATTTGAGAGGGTGAAATTTTACTTGACACTGAATATATGTACCTTAAATGGTGCATTATATAGAATATCAGCTCAGTCAATAAGCACTGAATAAACAAGAAATAGAATGGTCAAGATTTGAAGGCCAAATATATTTGGGAAGAGCAAAAGGTGTTTCCTTCTTCATCAAAGAGAAACAGAACTATTTTACATCAAAATAAAAATGTTAATAACACTATTCACAACCTGGTCTTCAAAAGGAGGCTCCCTGACAGTTTCAAATAGATGTTTGCTGAATGATTGAATGAGAACAAAACCAATGTTCTTTTTCTGATACAAGCTAAGCATATAAATTAAAAAAACATTTTTTGGGTACGTTTCTCTATCTGTTAAATGAGGGAGATGGAATAAATTATTTCTAAGATACACTTCCAACTTCCAACTTTCTTAATACTATCCTATAATACAGTATGTTACAAACAAATCAATCAATCTTCCTTTGCTTATTTCAAAGTTACTAATGGCAATCATACAACCACAATGTGACACAACAGTCTGTCCAGAGAAATAACCAAGTAGTCATACTAAAATTCATTTCAAGAATATACAGCCAAATATTTACAGCCCATCTTTAAAGGAGTCAAGCCAAATTTAACCACAATGATAACTTTCTTTCAATGTCAAACCCCAAAACATGACTAGAAAGAGATGACAAAGGCAAATTTCCTCACCTTAAATAAAACTACGGAAATTTTAAGCAAAAAGAGACTTCCAAAGTAAACTATTCCAATATGTTCATTTTGTAAATGAAGATACTGAAGCCCAGATAAGTCAAAAACTTTGTTTAAAGTCACTAAAATGATTGTGCGCCAGGTATTGTTCAATAACGGCACAGCAAAGCCTAAACTGATCTCCTGATAGCCACCCTAATGCTGCTTATTTGAAAATATCCTATGAAAATCAAGCTATTTGAATGTATTCTCATTCCCTCATCAACAGGTATGTTTTCTGCATATAAATCAATAAAACACAGAATCACATATCATATTTCATACATTGTGGTGAAGCAAAGACATATAACTAGTCATGGTATGTAAAATTTGAAATATTCATTCATCAATTTATTACTGCTAACCAGAAGTTTTCATCTGACAAAACTGATCCAAACGTGCTTTTCAAAGGTAAATGTAAGCACATTCCAACCAATCCTCCTCTACCCATAACTGCTCCTATTCCAACTGCTTCTTAACTAAAATGATTAAATATACCTAAGTCTCATACTCTTAATATGCCTGGACATGATGAGTATTCAAGAAATTTTTTAAAAGATACACATGTAAACAAGGAACCATACAATCAACAAATAAAGGTGCTTTCCAAAACAGTGAAATATTAACAAAAAATATTTTTGGTGACCATCACTGGTATATTGACAGCAACACACGATATGAACATCTGAATCAAGACTTTCTTTTAAAAAGCTCATATCCTATTTTTGTTGGTAATTACCAAACCAAATAGAACTTCTACTAATACTTCTAAGAAATTAATTCATGCATAGCAACAGGATCCTCTGCTACACGGATGGTTAAAAGTCAGCATTTAATTGATGTGTTTGGAATGAATTATTACAGTGATCTTAAAAAGATAAAGAAATTCCAAAGATCAACTAACCACATTATATTCCATCTATCAGAAAGCAGCTGCCTCTCCCCTTCCAAATTATTTGGTCAAGAGCCAGTCTACAATTAGCCTACCAGAACATTATTAGCAAACAATATCTGATTTGGAAAGGTTTTCCAATATAGGCTTCACCACCACTTTTGTGGAAGCCACAAGATTACATCCCTTTCACAACAACTAATCAACTATATTGGAGAAGGCAGACACAAACACCTCCAGATATTCCAAAAGGATATCTATGGGGCAAGAAATCTAAAATAAAGATGGTGGGATAACATACAACCCATACATGAAAACAGTCTGAATGAGAAATGGTACAAAATTACCCCTCCCAAAATCTGAAAAATCCAACACACCTAAATGGCCTAATTATAAATGCCAGAGTAGTGCAAAAAAGATAAGATTATACCGTATGTGCATACCATCAGTACAGAAGAAAAACAACAAAACAACACCTCTTCATTTCTCATCAACCACACCACTTGACAGCTGCAATAAGCCTGGTTGTTTTTCCTAAACGAGCCATAATCCTTGCAACGGAAGTAGGTTTCATGAGCATGACACCGCATTATGAAACAGAAGTCTTTCCCGTAGAATAAATGTTTAGTCTCCACTTCTCCATTCTGTCTTATTTCTCAGTCTCTCTATACATGTAGTAACAAATAATAGCACATGACAGACCCTTCAAAATCAAACCCAGTCTCAAAAACTAATTCCATAATTTAGACAAATATAAAACATGATAAGAATCAGTCTAAAAGTATAAATATTACAAATGGAAATAAGGAATTTTGCCATAGCACTCTATCTCCAATACTAAAATGGATGCCCTTAATAAGATTGTCCCTCTAGAGTAAGATAACGAAAATCTCAAAAGACTAATTTTAATCACTGTTCCTATCCCAATAATGGCTGCCTAAACACATGGCATGAATTTCATGGCATGCAGAATCCAAAGCCATCAGCTTTGCTGAATCCTCTCAATCAAAAACAAGAGTAAAAAAGCAAACTTCTCCTGGAATTCTCCTAACAGATACAATGAAGAAGGTATGCAAAGGACCTCACGATCTACTCATACATGCACAGAAGTAATCAATTTTCCTATATGTTAATTTACAAACCCCAGACATGATATTTTCACATCCATGTCTAAGGCAAAACACTAAGGAAAGAAATTGGTGGTGAGCAAAAGTGGAATGAATAAACAGGTCACACTAAATTCATCATCCTGAAGATGAAAACAACTACTCAAATGAAATTCATAAGAGAAGATGATATGTTTACAACAGTGCCATGATTGTTGCCATTGTGAATTCTCCATTAGCACAACATGTCCTCTACCAATCACATTCTGTTAAAGAATGAAGGCCAAATCCTGCACAGCCTGAGAAAAGTAGTCTTTTGCGAAACCCCAGCTGAGATCCTGGTTAATTTGTTGACTGGATTGGCTCTGTTCCCACTGCTACTTCAGTGTCGCCTTATTAAGTGCTCCAAGAAGAAAGAAACTCCATTCTGCATCAGATTCAGTTTATTGGCATCAGATTCAGATTATTATTTATTTTTAGCTTTGTTAAGATCTTCAAAGGCATGGAGCCTTGAAAGGCAGATGCTCAAAACTAACTCAGGCCAAGCACAGGAGAAAAAAAAAAAAAAGAAGGGAGAAAGAAGGAAGAAAACTATGTAGGAAAAGAGGAAAATATCAAGGAAAGGAAGGACAGGGAGGGAAGGAGAAAGAGGGAGAAAAGAGGAGGGAAAAAGGAGTGGCGGGGGGAGAAGGGAAGAGCAGACAAAGTTTGCAGTCCTAAGACCAGCTGTGCCTACTTGCATGGGACAATTACAACAAATCCTCCCTACTTTGTGGTTATAGCAAGAAACAATTTCTAGTCACTAAATGTTAAAGAAAGGGTCTATAACCTATATATACACAATAAATCTACAAACATCCCAGTCAATAAGAATCTAAAACACTCTAGAATTCTTAAAATATTGTGTGACTTTTCCCATTTTAAGTCTGGTCTCCAAAGTTTGATTATATTTTAACCCCAGAAGCAGAAAAGAACATTCTAGTAACACAGCTTCTCAATACATTTTAAAATTTGATGAACAAAAGGAAAACGGCTGAATACTAAAAATCACTTTTTAATGTTCTTGTCATTTATCTACAGTGAGTTTTTCTGTTCACAGTATTATTATATTTGCCTTCACATATTTAAATATGTTAAAAGTGGTACTTGTAGTGGGTTGAATTATGACCTCCCTAAAAGGTTTGTCCAAGTCCTAAAACCTGGTAGCTGTGCATATAACCTTATTTGGAAATAGTTTATCTGTAGATACAATTAGTTAAGAATCATAAGATGAGATCATCCTGGACTTAGGATGGGCCAAAAGTCCAATAATTGGTATTTTTATAAGAGAAAGGAGAGGGAGATTAGAGACAGAGATGTAGAGTAGAAAGGCATGTGAAGGAAGAAGTAGAGAATGGAGTTATTCTGCCATATGCTGAAGAATATCAGGCACTAATAGAAGCTGGAAGAGGTAACAAAGTATTCCCCCTAGATCATTTGGAGGCAGTACGACCTGCC
The DNA here is from genome assembly GCF_024542745.1 of Macaca thibetana thibetana. NCBI lineage: Eukaryota > Metazoa > Chordata > Mammalia > Primates > Cercopithecidae > Macaca > Macaca thibetana. The sequence goes on along the minus strand of NC_065588.1, from coordinate 28,492,495 downwards.
AAGATGTTGATTTTTAAAACTCTGACCTCCATAACATAAATTTCCGCTGTTTTTAGCCACTAAGTGCATGTAATTCATTTTACTGTACTTCATTATACCGTGCTTCACAGATACTGCATTTTTTACAAATTGAATGCTTTTAAGTTCAGGACTACACGTGAAGGTTTGTTACACAGAAAACTTGGGTCATGGGGGTTTATTTTACAGATGATTTCATCATACAGGTATTAAGCCTAGTACCCATTAGTTGTTTTTCCTGATCCTCTCCTTCCTCCCACTCTCCACCTTCCAACTGGCCCCAGTGTGTGTTGTTCCCCTCATGAATCAGCACGATTTTTCCAAAAGTTGTGTGCTCACTCTGTGTTCTCTGTGTCAAATATTTGTAATTGTAATATTTCAAAATTTTTCATTATCAGTTCACCCATTACAGTGATCTGTGATCAGTTATCTTTGATGTTACTATTGTTTTCAGGTGCCACAAACTATGCCCATATCAGATGGCAAACTTAATAAATGTTGTCTGTGTTTTGACTGAACAACCAACCATTTCCCCATCTACCCCCATCTCCTAGAGCCTCTCTATTCCCTGAGACACAATAATATTGAAATCAGGCCAATTAATAACCCTATAATAACAGCTAAGTGTTCAAGTGACAGAGAGAGACGTATGGCTCTCACTTTAAATCAAAAGCTAGAAATGATTAACCTTAGTGAGGAAGGCATATGAAAAGCTAGAGCAGCCAAAATCAAGGCCTCTCAGGTCAACAGCCAAGTTGGGAATGAACGCAAAGGACAAGTTTTGGAGGAAATTGGAAGTGCTACTCCAGTGAACACACAGATGATAAGAAAGTGATACAGCCTTATTGCTGATATGGAGAAAGTTTTAGTGGTCTAGGGAGAAGACTGAACCAGCGGCAACATTCCCCCGTAAGCCAAAGCCTAATTCAGAACAAGGCCATAACTCTTTTCAATTCTGTGAAATCTGAGAAAGGTTAGGAAGCTGCAGAAGACAAACCTGAGGTTATCAGAGATTGGTTCATGATGTTGAAGGAAAAAAGCCATCTCCATAAGATAAAAATGTGACGTGAAGCAGCAAGTGCTGATGTAGAACTGCAGCAAATTATCAAGAAGTTCTAGCTGATATAATGGATGAAGGTGGCAACACTAAACAACAGATCTGCAATGTAGATAAAATATTCTTCTCTTGGAAGATGACATGCAGGACTTTCACAGCCAGAGGGAAGAAGTCAATGACTGGCTTCAAAGTTTGAAAGGACAGGCTGACACTCTTGTTAGGGGCTAATGCAGTTGGTGACTTTAAGTGGAAGCCAATGCTCACTTACCATCCACAAAATCCAGGGCCCTTAAGCATTATGTTGCTCTGCCTGTGTTCTATCAATGGAAGAACAAAGCCTGGATGACAGCACATCTACTTACAGCACGGTTTACCAAATATTTTAAGACCATTGTTGAGAACTACTGCTAAAAAAATATAAATAAATGATAAATTCCTTTCCACCACAGATGTGGTAGAAATAGCAAGAAAACTAGAGTTGTAAGTAAAGCCTGAAGATGTGACTGAATTGCTGCAATCACATAACACCTGAACAGATAAGGAGCTGCTTCTTAGGAACAAAGAGAGTGGTTTCTTGAGATGGAATCTACTTCTGGTGAAGATGCTGTGAACATTGTTGAAATGGCTGCCAGGGATCTGGAATATTATTACATAAACTTAAGTGCTAAAGCAGTGGCAGGAACTGAGAGAACTGACTCCAATTTTGAAAGAGGTTTTATTTTGGGTAAAATGCTGTCACACAACACTGCACGTTAGAGAGGACTCTTTCATGAAAGCAAGAGTCAACAGATGCAGCAAACTTCATTACAGTTTCATTTTAAGAAACTGCAACAGCCATACCAACCTTCAGCAATCACCACCCTTATTAACAGCAGCTCTCAACACTGAGGCAACATCCTTCACTAGCAAAAGGATTATGACTCACTGAAAGCTCAGATGATTGTAAGCATGTTTTAGCAATAAGCATTTTAATTTAGGTACATTTTTTAGACATGGATGGTATTACACACAATAATCTACAGTATAGTACAAACATAACTTTTATATACTCTAAGAAACCAAAAAATTCATCTGACTCACTTACTGCAACATTTGCTTTACTGCAGTGGTCTGGAACCAAACTCTGCAGTATCTCCAAGGCATACTTGTATAGGGTTATCCAGAAAAGATCTGTGGGGAACTCATTTGTCCAACAGCATGAATCCCATTAACTCAGAGGATTCACAAGGTTTTTGAAAATGGTATACTAAGAAAAATATAGCAAGCCTAGGATGAAGCCTAGGATGCAGGAGAAATAAATGAAATGAAGAACGACTGTCAGACTGCTGAGATTCTACAGGAAGGAAGTAGGCTGATTAGACCAGAAAGCTATAAATATGTGCTAATCTTAAAAAAAAAAAAAAAAAAAAAAGAGGAATAACCTGAGGTTAGATCTACGGTTGCAAAGCCCAGGGCCCAGAGGCACAGCTTGAGCTATGGGTACAGAGTCAAAGGCCAGCAGAGCCACAGGCACAGATGGCAACAGAACTGCAAGTACAAAACATAACCAAGCCAGGGCCATGGGCACAGAGGACAACTGACCTGGAGCACAGGCCCAGACAATAATCACACTAGAGCCACAAGTCCAGAAACTCACCAACCTGTAGTCGTGGGCTTAGAAGGCAAAGCATCAAGCCATAGAGGATTAGTCTTAGGCCTTGAAACCTAATGAATTTTCCTTCCTGTGTTTTAAATTTGTTTGGAACTGGTGATTTCTTTATTTCTTCCAATTTTCTCTTTCAGATGGGAATCTGATGCCTGTACCACCACTGTATTCTGAAAGCAGATGACCTGTTTTCTAGTTCCACAGGTCTACTAATAAAAGAACTTTGATCACATTCAGTCTCGCCCTCATCTGGTTTAGATTATTCAGATGATGACACTGAGACTTTTGAGTTAATGTTATTTAAATGAGATTTTGAATGTAAAGCTGATGTTGTACTGAGTTGAGATTTCTGGGAATACTAGGACTCTGTCAATATATTTTGCACAGTGAAGGACAGGAATTTTGTGGGGCCAGGAAGAACACAGTAACAGATTGAATTGTGCCCCTAAAAAGTTTTGCCCAAGTCCTAATCCTTGGTACCTATGAATGTAATCTTATTCGGAAATAGGGTCTTTGCATTATAATTAAGGTAAAGATTTACCATGAGGTAAAGATTTATGAATGTGCCCTAAATTCAATGACTGATTCCCTTTTAAGAGAAAAGAGAGGGAGATTTGAGACACAGGGAAGAGGGCCATGAGAAGACAGAAGCAGAAATTGGACTCAGTCATACTGCCAGAAGCCAGGAAATGTCACGTGCCATGAGAAACTGGAAGAGACCAGGAAAGATTTTCCCATAGAACCTTCAGAGGGAGTGTGGCCCTGCCGACACATTAATTTCAAACTTCTAATCCCCAGAACTGTGAGAGAATAGATTTCTTGTATTTCAATCCACCAAGTTTGTGGTAATTTGTTATAGCAGCCCTAGAAATCAAATAACTGTACTTTTCCACTGTCCTTTGAATGAGCTTCTTCCTTCACACACCAAACACCTCACGTACCTCAACTTTTACTTTGTCCAGTGTATGCCTGGGACACCAGTACATTAATACAATGAGATATTTCTCCTGATTATGACATAGGCTTTTTCAAATTACTTCTTACCTAAGTGTTAAAAATAATTACTTGTCTAATCGTCTAAAAATAATTATTTGTCTAAATCACCTCTCCTAAACAGGATATCAACGATTTAACATAGATCTTAATAATAATAATTAATAGCAATAATACCAGACCTTTAAAAGAAATGGCAGATTATTCATAGGTACCTACTGTTGCTGCCACCTAAAATGCAACTAAAACATCTGAAAGACAGTGTAGGTTTTCTGTTTTGTTTTGTTTTGCTTGTAATAGTACAAAGGTATAAAGGCAAAGAGTCAAAGTTGAGAAAACAAAAGACTAAAAGCAGATGCATGTGTGCTAACTGTAATAGCAAAATGGAAAAAAAAAAAAAAACCTGAATCTTAAAGAAGCACTGTGAAAAGTGAAAAATAATTCAGTAATACTGCAGAAAACCCAAAATACTCAGGATTTCACAGCAGCAAAGTACTCTGGAAGGGTAGGTAAAAGGAATGCTAAGAACAGGATGATTGCCTGAAAGTTTGCTTAAGATGTAGTCCTCCCCAGATCACTTCCACCACTCTGCAGAGCTTGACACTACACAATTGTAGTAGAGGAATGAGGGTCTATTCTCTGAAGCGGGGAATACAGAAGGTCTCTAAACTGGGAACACTAGGCACAGATGAGGGCAGGAGTACCACAGTAAACAAGAAAAGGAGTGAAAGTTTCCACAGTAAATATAAAGGCCCTGAAATCTTTCCTGTTTAGCCTGGATTATCCTGACCAGACAGAGACTAAATGGACCTTCTCTAGAGAATGTTATCAAACCAAGCAAGAAAGACCAGTTAAATAATTTTTGAGACTCAGTATAAAATAAAATGTGGAAACCTTACCCAAAAACTAAGAAATTAAAGATGTCAATAGTAGATTAAACCAAGCATGGGGGTCTTATAAGCATAGGGCCCTGTGCAAATGCAGAGGTTGCACACTCATAAAACTAGCCCTGCTCAAAGATACTGACAGTGAGAGAAGGCTGACAATAAACAGCCTTGTCCTATAACCCTATCGTCAAGCCTGCTCTACATCATGCCCCATTTGTCAGCATAGAGCTTCCAAACAACCTCTGCGCCCTATTCCTAAATAAGAGATACCTATGGAAAACAAATCATTTAGAGAAAGCCTCTAAATGAAAGACAAATATCAACAGACAATAAAAGAAAAGGAAAAAGCACAGTTAGAAGAAACACTGTGTAGGAATAAAAAATAATATTAACATCCTCAAAGAAATAAGAGAAGATATGACACTCATAAAACAAGAACCAAATGCTATAAAAATAGAAGACTCAAAGAACAACAAAAAATAAAGCTCTTGGAAATACAAAACATAATAATTCATATAAAAATATCAATTGAAAAATAAGATTGCCAGACATGGTGGCTAACACCTGTAATCCCAGAACTTTGGGAGGTCAAGGTGGGTGGACTGCTTGAGGTCAGGAGTTCGAGACCAGTCTGGGAAATACAGCAAAACTCTGTCTCTACAAAAAGTAGAAAAATTAGTCAGACATGGTGGCGCACACCTGTAGTCCCAGCTACTCAGGAGGCTGAAGTGGGAGGATCGCTTGAGCCTGGGAGGCAGAGGTTGCAGTGAATCAAGATCACACCACTGTACTCCAGCTTGGGTGACAGAGTGAGACCCTGACTAAAAAGTAAAAAGAAAAGAAAAATAGTTAAGAAAATCAGACAGATTGGAGAGAGAAAATAAAGGAAAGAAAAATCGATAAAACAGGCAGTTCTGTAGATCTATCAACCAAATAATAGTTGTTACAGAAAGAAGAGAGAAAACAAAACAGTAATACATCAAAAATAATTCAAGGTTCATGTGGAACATGGTGCTATCAATATTTTGAGGGATGCATTAAAACAGAACAAGTCAATGCTCATTAGAACTCCGTTCCATGTTTGGAAGGCGACTGAAATCAACAAGCAGATAGATATCCCTGGGTGCTGCCTTGAGGTGGCCACCTGAGTCTATGACATGAGTGGGTACGGGGGCACTGCAGCAGTGCCAACATGGGCTGAATCTAGGCATGTTCCTTTTGCACAGTCTCAGATACATAATGCCAGTAGGAACTGTTCTATTTGTCAATAAGGGAGACAGAGGCTGCTGATGGCTATGGAGCAAATTCCCTGGTGGCCCTAAACATAGCAGGCAAGTGAGATTGATGCTGGCAGCCCTGGAGGGCTACACATGGGTCTTGACAGGAACTGACAGTATTCCACCAGAGTAGAAGATATTACATGAATTTGGAGAGTTGACCATCATTTCTTCACACCAAGGAACACACTGTACAGCCCATAATGTCCAACAATGGACACAGAGATAGCCTCCTTAGAGTAATATAATAGTCTGATAGACAAATAGAATGGGCAGCTGAAACCTTGGTTGTCTAAAATGGGGAAATAAAAGCATGAATGGTTGGCTTACATGCCTTCACAAGTTGTGTGCTCACACTCAACATAAGCGGGACTAAAGGAGTGTCCCCGCTAGATTTCTGTTTTTCTGGCTGATCTGGGGAAGAGTGAGAAGGGATGATGCATACTACGCAATTCTTGCCGAGGGAGAAATACACTGATATAACAATTATATTTTTTCTTTCTTCCTCAAATCACTTTTTAAAAATATATTTTTTCCCCTACCTGATACAGTGGTCCTAGGACCAGAGCTGCAACTACAAATGCTGAAAGCACAGTTGATTTCTAAGCAAGGAATTGTCACTATGTTTTTAAACCTCATTTCACAATTTCTAAAGGGCCTAATGGGGGTGGGCTGCATCTTCACCCCCATCTAGCAAAATTGGGGTTAAAAGTGAATGTAGGTATACTGCCTGGTGGTAAAAATAGCTCACTAGTACTGTACCTATGTAACTGTACCTAATCTGAATGGGAATGGACTGAGGAAGAGGTACTTGGTAAACTTATCCTGCTCCCTGCAATCCAGACCAACATAGTGGCAATTCTAATGTCCCTTCCAAAGGTGATAGTACTAATGGACAGAAGAAGAAATAATGACTAAGAGTAAAGAAATGAATAAGTGGGTTATTAACTGAAGGAAATTCAATATTACATTAACAACTCTAAAGAGTCTCAGAGCAAGAGATGATACTTTCTCTTAGCTCAATTGTCCCAGATCCCTGAAAGGGTAAATAAAGCTGTGCATTTGTCAGGACCCCTTCTGCTTCTGGCATCTAAAAAGATTGATAGGAAATCTGCAAACCTGAGTGGCCTCACCCTGGGAGACCCTCAAACAATATGATGGACTGAACAAATTATTATGATTATGTATATTCTTTTGATGTGAGGAATCCATGGTCAAAAACCAGAGGACAGCCTCTGGTACTATGATATATACATATATACTGATTTTCACTGCCAGTTCCTGGCTCATAACTCCTAAAATCCTTGGGGTCTCCAAAGTGCTGTCTTTTATGTGTCTTTTGTCTGATAGGTTCAGGATAGGGCTGGTCACCAGAAAGACCAAGGCAGGATTAGAGGGTTGGGACATTCAGTCCCGTCGCCCAACCTCAAGGGAAAGGATAGAAGTTGAAGGTCAAGTTGATCACCAATGGCCAACAGTTTAATCATCATGCCTACCTCATAAAGCCACTATAAATAACCAAGAGGACAGGATTTGGAGAGCTTCCAGATAACTGGACACATGAAGGTTCCTGGAGGGTGGCAATCCCAGGGAGCACATGGAAGCTCCATGCCCTTTCCCCATACCTTGCCCTATGTATCTCTCCATCTAGCTATTTTATTTGTATCTTCTAAAATATTCTTCTTAATAAACCGGTAAATATAAAAAAGTAAAAAACTAATTCAATAAATTTCCCATAACTAAATACTACACACTGAAGGGATGGTTAGAGTTTCTAGACAATAGACAAATATAGGCCCAGAAACTCCATCTCCAGCACTATTGTATACTTAAAAGTGTCTCCAGTAAAAACACAACTAAACCATAACATAGTTTAATGCTTAGAATAGTACTTGGCGTACAAGAAGGGAAATTTCCAAGAGTCCAAAACCCAAAACTGAACTGTAACCTGATTTTTATAGGGAAAACACTTCTAAAAGTTAAGGCTGTCTCAATGATAAAGGTTTTTATATGGTTTTCAATCAGAAAAACAAGCACTGGGGTGGCAACAAATTACAATAACTAGTTATAGACAACTACACTAAAGACCCTGGGACGTATAACCAGCATGGCACCAGGACACTTGAGATTCACAGCTCTCAACAGAACCAACCACAATTAACACTTCTTAAGTCCCAAGAAGTCAGTTAATTAAGATCAAATGTGTACAAGCTCACAATGAAAATTAGCCAAAAACAAAGAGATTAAGAATCTCACAGGGTCATTGTGAAAATGCATTCAAAGTAGATAGCACAGTGCCTTGTACATAGTAACCAGTCAGGAAACATTAGTTTTCCTCATAGTCTTCCTTTTATTTTTTATGAAAACTGGGAGGATAATAACTCAAAGAGATTTTATCATAACTTTCTGTCTCAGAATGAAGACTATATATGCCGATAAAATTTGACGGTGAATATGGATAAGTATATTACAGATATGAAATAAATCTTTTTCAAATGAGAGAATAAAATATTCATAGAAATGGAAAGAGAGCCCATGCTAAAGGGAAATTTCTTCTACTCTATATTTTACCACAAAGATGATGTTTTTTTCTAATACATATTCATTGGAGTTCAATAATGATAAAAAGGAAACAGAAGGAAAAATAGGCAAATATTATCTGTTGGCAAAAAATCACCAAATTTCACTATTTCCTTATAAAACTAGTCAAGCAATGATTAGTATGTGGTTTTATTAACTCCAAGTAAGATTTTTTTTAAGTTCGCTAGTGACTACATTGGATTCTTACATAAATGTTACCTCTTTAGTATAACTTTGACTTCTTATTACAAGTATGCTCCAAGAATTTCACACTGTACTGTTTCTTTTTCCTTTTGTTAAAATATCTATTGGTTCCAAAGTATAAAATAATTATTTTAGATATGAATTTAAGATACCAAAAAATTATTTTTGACTTATAAAATATGAATCACATCTTTCAGATGCTATTTTTCTCTCTTCCCCTATCCTGGCAAAAGTAGCTGGCAAGCCGGCAAAACCATTACCTCACTCTTAGAAAAGTAATGTCAATTTTCCTAAAATTAATGTTAGAATAATACATACTGTCCGTCAAAAAAACAGAGGCATCAGCCTAGATAGGACTACAAAATTACCAGTGTACCAAAAGGTAAGATGATACATATTTCTAGAGAAGTCGTTTTATAAAATGAGAAACAAATATTCCATAAGAATTTGCTGTATAAAATTTGCTATCAAATCAGTTACATAAATTTAGAATTACATAATTATAGAACCAGAAAAGACCATAAAGATGAAAAAGGCACATTCCTCTCCCCTCCATATTTTATAAATAATGAAAGTACAGGTAAAGAAATTGAACTGTTGGAGAAACCTTTTCCCTAAGCTCATTTTTCTGTGTAAAAGGAAACTCAACAACTCTCTTGACCTCTTACCCCACCCTTTCTCTCTCCCTCTCTACACATAAAAGGTGAGGTGACCTGAATCCTTGGGTTGGTAAGGAAAAGCTGAGAATGTATGGCTCAGTATCATTCCTCTCAAACTCTCTCCCTCAGACTCCTCCTTCTACTCTCTCGTCCTCACCTCCATATACATATGAGTATGATATATGGCTATGAGAATGAATATGTGTGTATGCACATATGAACATATGTGTATACATTACATTATGCTATTTATTATATATGATAAATTGATAGGGATATTAAGAGAGGGGTTGTATATGTATTTGAATATATATGTATATACGATATATGTCTATATATGTGTATATCTCCTGCTCTCAATCTATTTCAGTCTCTCTCAATATATTTCTTTTATTACTTCCTTTTCTCAATATCTCTCAATCTCTCTCTCCACCTCCCTATCCCCACCAAACACATCCCTGACTACACAAAACATGCATTTTCTACTCTTCAATGCCTTAAGTTTGATAGGCCAGACTCCTAAGAGGAATACCTAAGGTTATCTGGCTATGTCAAATAAACAGGCATGATATGCAGTATTAGTGATCCTGTCTGTCTATACACTTGAGCCTATTTCACATTTTTCTCACACTCAAACCTCCAATATCTCCTCAACTCTCTTTACTCCATTCTTATAAAATGGAAGCTAACAGAAACGCCTTTCCACATGTGCCTATTACATCCACTAGTCTGTATGTACCTGAACCCACATATGTAGTCTTCCCTGCTGTTACTGTAAGAACTGTGTTCCATCTAAAGACAACACCGCATACTTATCCACTAGATCCTATATTCCCTCATCTACTCAGGGGTATTGCTCTCCCCACCTTCACCCCTCAAGGCCTCTCTTTCACTTGGTCATCAATTTTCCCACTCAACTGCATCAATCCCATGATAGAAGCTTGCTATAATATTTTTCAACAAAAAAAAATCTTCTCTTGCCCCTCATACACTGAAGAATTTTCTATACTCATCATGATTCCATTTCCTTTCCTCTCATTCTCTTCAATTCACTACAACAGACTTTCATCCCCACCATTATGCCAAAACTGGCCACTGAGATAACAAATGGCCTATTATATTAGTTTTCTTTTGCTGTCATAACAAATTACTATAAACTCGGTGGCTTAAAACAACACACATTTATTATCTTATAGTTCTATAAGTAAGAAGTCAACAAGTCTTACTGGGTTAAAATTAAGATGCTGGTAGGGTTGACTGCCTTTCTATCTGGAGGCTCTACGGAAGGGCTTCTTTTGTTTCTTAATTTGAACTGTTGACAAAATTCAGTTCTTTGCACACAGGTTCTGCATCTCAGAAACAGCAGGGCATCAAATTCTTCTCATGCTTCTCTGTGTCTCTCACTACAGCCAGAAAAGGTTCAGTATTTTTAAGGAACGATGTGATTTGTCTGGGGTCATCAGGAGAATCCAAGAGAATCTCTCTACTTTGAGGTCTGGAATCGTAATTACATCTATTTTAAAGAACCTTTTGCCATGCAACATATTCACGGATTCTGGAATTTAGGAGGTGTACATCTTAAGAGGGCAGTATTTTGCCTAATACGCCTACACAACAGTCTTTTCTCAGTCCTGATTTTAGATAACTTTCAGCAGCATTTGCCACAGTTGACTATTGTTGTCTTTAGACTTTTCTTGGCCTGGATGACAAACCCACTAGCCACTCATTCTCAGCCTCCTTTCACTAGTTTCGCCACATCTCTCTACATGTAGGAATACCTCAAATTTCAGAAATAATGATGATGATGAAATAGCAGGAAACATCTACACAGAACTATAGTTTTCAAAGTGTGGTCAAGGAACCCTAAGTGTAATAGGCAGAATAATGGCATCCTAAAGATAAGTACATCCTAATTTCTGAAACCTATGGAGACATCAGGTTACATGGCAAAGGAACTAAGGTAGTTAATGAAATCAATGTTACTAATCAGATGATTTTAAAACAGGGAGATTATCCTGGATTATTCTAGTGAATCTAACGTCATCATAAAAGTCCTTAAATGTGGAACAGGGAGCCAGAAGAGTTAGTATCGAAGTGATGATAAGGGAGGGGGTTAGGAAAGTACTGGGAAGGGAAGGGCATGGTCCTTGGCTAGGGCTCGACCCTTCAGGCCCGTGCCCATGGGCCTAGGTGAGGACAGGCACTCCTGCCTTCACACCCAAATGCTGCATCTCACAAGACCACCCTGGTCTGCCACGCCCCCATCCTATGCCTATAAAAACCCTGAGACCCTAGCAGGCAGACACACAAGCAGCTGGATGTCAAGAGGAACACATCAGCAGAAGATGCAGTGGCTAGACGTTGAGAGGACGCCAGTGGAAAAGCACACTGACAGACGCCAGCAGGGCAGCAGACCATCGACTGGCAGAATGACACGGGGTTTGATTGGGGTGGACAGAAGAAAGCCTGCACCACTGAGCAACCTGACTCCAGGGAAAAACCACCTTCCCACTCCCATCTCCCTTCTGGCCACCCCATCTGCTGAAAACTACCTTCACTCAATAAAACCTTGCACTCATTCTCCAAGCCCACATGTGATCCAATTCTTCCAGTACACAAAGGCAAGAACTTCAGGATCCAAAAAGCCCTCTTTCCTTGCCATAAGGCAAGGGGGCTAATTAAGCTGACTAACACAAGTAGCCCACGGATGGCTAAACTAAAAGAGCACATGATAACTCACACCCACTGGGGCCTCAGGAGCTGTAAACATTCACCCCTAGACACTGCTGTGGGGTTGGAGCCCCAAAACCTGCCCATCTGTATGCTCCCTTAGAGGTTTGAGCAGCGGGCCACCAAAGCAGCGAGCCACACCCCCATCGCACACTCTGCAAGGGGGATAGGGGAACCTTTCCCTTTTCAGTGATGCAATATGAGAAAGACTCAAACAGCCATTTCTGGCTTTGAGGATGGAAGAGACATGAGCCAAGGAATGAAGGCTGTTACAATAGCAAAAGAAATGTACTTAACTGAGTATTCCTGCAACCCTTTTAGAGAGTTCATAAGCTATTTTCATAAAACTACTGAGATATTATCTTTTTCACTCTCATTCTCTCATGAATATACACTGGGGTTTTCCAGAGGTTGCATGACCTATGATATCACCAAAGACTGAATAAACAAGGATATAAGAGAATACAGCTGTCTTCCATGAAGACAGTAAAAAGATTTGCAAAATGATAATGCATTTCTTCTCACTAAATTTGTTTTTATTTTGGAAAATATGGCTGTGTTTCCCAAAATATTATCCAATATGTAAAGGTTTACAATAGTTTCTTAAATGAGTTAAACATTTTTTAAATTTCTCAGCTTTATATGCTAATATGGTAAATATCAATAAACATAAGCTCTTTGTGATCCACAATAATGATTGAGAGTGTAAAGGGGTCTTAATGTCAAAATATTTAGCAACCAGTGGTACAGAGCTTATTATATACAAAACATAGCTATCAGTAATATGCATATATATACATATAGATGTGTGTATATCTATATTAATACAGTGATTTGATCCTCACAATAACTCTAACAGATAAGTACTGTGTTTATCCTTGTTTTACAGACAAGGACACTGAGGTTCATTACGAGTAAACAACATGCCCCAGGTGCTGGTTGAGGTGAGATTCAAACCTGGGCATTCTGGCTCAAGTCTGTGGCTGGGCACTGCCTCTCAGGGCTCAAACTTCTCCACAGTTGTCTCTCAGTATCCATGCAGGATTGGTTCCAGATCCCAGGCAAATACCAAAACCTGTAGATGTCCAAGTCTCTTACATAAAATGGCATAGTATTTACATATAATCTATTCATATCCTTCTGCACACTTTATATCATATCATCTCTAGATTATTTATTATACTAACAACATGTAAATACTTGTTATATTGTATTTATCTATATTATTTTTATTGTTTTATTTTTTTCCCAAGTGTTTTTGATCCACAATTGATCAAATCTGCAGATACAGATAAGGAGGGATGATAGTATTTACATTTACTCTGAAGGTGATCACATTTAGCCAAATGTTTAAATACGCCAGCCCCAAACCCCTAACGCCAGGTTCATGTACCAGCTGCCTATTCAACTATCTAACTGGATGACTAAAAGTCTTCTTAAATTTAACCTTCCCCAAACTGAACTGATTCCCTCACTTCCCCAAACATTTTCTTCCCTCAGATTTCCTACGTCAGTAAATGGAAAATTTTTCAGGCTCTTCAGACCAAAGACCTAAACTACTCTCTTTCCTTCATGCTTCATGTTAGTCTGACAGAAATCCCTGTCAGCTCCACCTTTGAAATATATACCAGAATCCAGCTGGGCGCAGTGGCTCATGCCTGTAATCCCAGAACTTTGGGAAGCCGAGGCATGTGAATCACCTGAGGTCCGGGGTTCCAGACCAGCCGGGCCAACATGGCGAAACCCCATCTCTACTAAAAAGATAAAAATTAGCTAGGCCTGGTGGTGCATGCCTGTAATCCCAGATACTCAGGAGGCTGAGGCAGGAGAATTGCTTGAAGCAGGGGGTGGAGGTTGCAGTGAGCCAAGATTGTGCCATTGCACTCCAGCTTGGGTGACAGAGTGTGAGTCTGTCTCAAAAAAAAAAAAAGAAAAAGAAAAAGAAAAAAAGAAATATGCCAGAATACAACTACTTTTTACCACCTCCATCCATCTATCTTCTCTTCCCTAGAATGTGGCAATGGCATCCTACTGGTCTCTCCCCACCCTATGCAGTGTATTTTCCCCACAGAGGTCGGAGTGATTTTTTTAACTCGCAACAATCATAGCACTCTTGCTTAAAATAGCTTTCTACGTCAATAAGAGTAAAATGCAAAATCCTTACCTTGGCCTACAAGGCCTTATATATAGGCTGGCCCCCTGGTATCTCTCTATTATTTGCATGATTACCCCCCTTCCAGCACCCAAACATTCTTGTACTTTCCGAAAGCACATCAAGCACAATCTTATCTCAGGGCATTCACACTGTTTTCTCTACCCACACACACACTCAAGATCCATGGGTGCAGCACACCAACATGGCACATGTATACATATGTAACAAACCTGCACATTGTGCACATGCACCCTAGAACTAGTGTTTTTAAAAAAAAAAAAACACTACGGGGGTGAGTTTAGGGGAAAGTCTGTGATAAGTACATAAGAAAAAGTAAAAAAGATCCATAAGGCCAATACCTGTAGTTCCTAATCGTCTCTACTCAAATATAATCTTGCCAGAGAGGCCTTCCATTACCAACGTATGTAAAAGACCATATCCTACCATTTTCCAGCTTGCTTATTATTCCTCATTTTTCTTCAAAGCACCATCATCACCTGACGAACTACACATTCATCTATTTGCTCTATGTCTATACCCCACTAAAATATAGACTATAAATTCAGGACTTTTTTTGTCTCTTGGGTTCAGAACTTTCTCCCCTGACAATATCTGGTTAGCTGGTGCTCATTATTTATTAATCATGCATTAAACTATTAGGAAAAATATTCACCAAAGAACAGAACTTAGATAATGGAGTTTAAATCAATACTCATAGCATAAAAAACATCTATAGAAATTTAAAAGAAATATTGCAATCCCAAAAGGAAAAATGTTCAAAAAATGGGAATAGAGAGTTAAGAAAAACAAAACAAAAACTACCTGATAAAAATATTTTAGTCCAAGGCAATGTGAAATTTTCAAAAATTCAAATTCAAAGGTAATATTTTTTTCTAACTTTCAAGTACTAAAACTCTTTTTACATGTATTAAGTAGATCAACAGATGAGTATGAAATAAGCACTGACAGTGTAACTTGGTTCAAATTTTCATAAAACCAATTTAATTTAGATTGCACCACTGCACTCCAGTCTGGGCAACAGAGCGAGACTACGTCAAAAAAAAAAAAAAAATTTAATTTTAAGGATATATTTCCATCCTATGATCTGATAATTCTTCTTTGAATAACTGTAACTTTAAAGAAAAAAAAAAAAAACAAGGTCATGAATCAAGACAAGCTTTCCTGCATAAAGATATTCAGAAATAACATGATTTTAAAATAATAAAGCAAATAATAATCCAGATATAAAACAAGATGATTTTGAAAAGCATGTTTCATTCCTAAGACGAGATATTATAAAGTTATGTTAATAAAGAATTTATTTTTAAAATGGTGCAGGTTTGTTATGTTACACAGATAATGCTGTAAGAGCAGTATGAATTCAATCACATTCAAATTATTCATTAACGAAAAAACATCAAATACACGTTATTTGGTGGAAGTATTATGGAAAATATTATGACTGATTCTTGGCATGAAAGATAACTTATCTCCAAGAAACAGTGATTACCTTCAAAACTATGCAATAAATTGAGATAAATATAATGAAATTAATTATTTCTAACTGGGGCAATTGACCTGGATGGAAAAGCTACTTGATACTGAGGCTTTACTGACGCTCAGTAACTTGAGCCAACAATGATGCAAGAAAAGCATTTTGCACATCATCAGGATGAAACACAGAGCTATTCACGATTTTATTATAGAAGGAATTTGAATATACTAAAAGATGAAAAATATTGTCTTCAGTTAACTCTTCTTGAAACTGATTATTACATGTAATAATCCATATAAATATATAAAGTTTGAATAGTTATCAAATTTTAGTTTAAAAAATTTTTTTCACAGGGCATTCTAGCAAGGACTACTTTTTTTCCTCTCTGCTTTCAGGAATGGGAATATTACATTAAGGGCAAATAAGTGATCTGAAAATGAATTACCTGTAACTGCAAAAGCATGAACAATGACAGACCTTCCTATTCTCCTGTCTACTTCCGTGTTTCATAATCATCTCCAAAAATGCTTCTTCATTTCTAGGAATAAAAAATGCCATGCATACTAGAAATAACAATTTACTATATGATTTAAGCAAAACTTTTCAAGCTTCAGAAAGTAGTCATCAATAAACTAAGCCTACCCCTGCCAAAATGTTAGCCTAAAATAAAATTTAGAAGTTGAATTATTAAGCCTGTGCAAGTTTTCTTTAAGAGATAATATAACTATAACTACAAAAATCACAACACTGGAACCATTGCTAAAATTTCTAATACGTATAATACACAGTATAAATCTTTTTTGTTCTAGTAGGACTTAAGGAACACTTTAAAAATCACACTTAAAATAATACGATATGTCCCAATTTTCCAATAATTATTTTTCTGATTAGAGTACCTATGAATCAGATTCTCTTCCTTCCTTGCCATCAATTAGTAATTACTTTCTGCTCACAACTAACCAGGCTAGACAAGCATAAAATATTCCAACCAATTCTACTCTGGGAGTATCCTGTTCTTCTGAATAAGGGCCCTGGTGACTAGGAGTTGCCTGTTTACTTTTTCCATTTATTACTAAGAAATTAAATGATCCATTTGTGTTTCTTTCAGAAGGGGATTATGGGTAAAAAAAAATAAGTAGTTCAAATTTACTCTCTGATAATCAACCAATAATCATTTCTCAGGAAATAAAATCTATGGCAAATATCTCTGCTATATATAAGGTGAAAAAATTGTGTGGTTTTTCTTCTTTTTTCTTTTTTTTTTTTTTTTTGAGACAGAGTCTCGCTCTGTCGCCCGGGCTGGAGTGCAGTGGCCGGATCTCAGCTCACTGCAAGCTCCGCCTCCCGGGTTAAAAATCAGTCCAAACTTTTCTACAGGCCTTGAAGCAACACTGTTTACATGTCAGTTTAAGAATTGGTACTCATAAAGCTGTCCTTCCACCAAATATATGGTAACAGAGAGTTAATATAATCTCTAAAAACACAAAAATAATACAAAAAAAAGTGGGAGATAAGGATGTTTGCCTTACGGTAGAATTCTACTAAAACTGGTTGAAGTATTTAAATAAAATATTTTAAAATTAAAATCTTGAGGACAGGTGTGGTGGCCCATGCCTGCAATCTCACTAATTTGAGAGGCCAAAGCCAGAGGACTGCTTGAGGCCAAGAGTTCGAGATAAGTCAGGCTACATAGGAAAGCTCAGTCTCCACAAAAAATAAAACAGCCAGGCATGGTGGAGTGTGCCTGTAGTCCCATCCACTCAGGAGACTGAGGTAGGAGGATGGCTTGGGCCCAGGAGGTAGAGGCTGCAGTGAGCCATCATCACACCATTGGGCTCCAGCAGAGCGAGACCTGCTCTCTAATATACATACAATATATTTATATATAAATATATAAATTTATATAAATTATAAATATATAAATTAAATATTTTATATTTTATATATAATTATATATAAATATATAATTATATATAATTTATGTGTATATATAAATATATACAATATATAAAATATATAAATATATTTATATATAAATTTGTATATTTATATATTTATACTTTTATATATAGCAAATATATATAACAAATATATAAATTTATATATAAATATATACTTATATATTTACATATTTCATAAATATATATACTTATACATTTACATATTTCATAAATATACATACTTATATATTTTATAAATATATATACTTACATATTTATATATTTTATATATTTATATATTTATATTTTTATATATTTTTTTATATATATACACACACACATATAAACATTGAACTAAACAGTAACTAGCATTTTGCGTCTTCTCTAAACACTATTAAGGAGACATTTTAGAAGACTGACTGATGAAACGACCAGACTATACCTATCATTTCAGACTCTAGGGCATATGTTAATTTTGTCTATTTGGAAATGAGGGTTGTTACTGTTATGTTTGCTTGGTTTGGTGCACAAGTGTTTTCAGCTTTTGCCATTATATTGAGTTACACTTCCTGTAAGGTAAATGTATATGATACCACCCCACTGGATTTCCTTACTTTATTATGCAAACCAGATATCCAGAAAACCATTTTCTAAAGCATAAAAAAAAAAATGTATCCTAAGGAGTAAATAAAAGTATCCAAAATTTGTGCTCCAGAATTTATGTGCAAGGAGAATGTTCCCAAACCCTAATACAGAAGCCACCTGCCCTTCTTTGAGCACTTCCAACAAGGCTAGTTATGTGGTTTCTAACCCTTCCAAAGACTAGACCAATCAAAGACAAAGGATGCTATAGGCAAGGATAGAGAATAAATAAAAATAGATGATTTTACGCCACCTGAACTCTTTAAAGAGTTTTTTTTACCTATTACTATAATGCCAAGAAAACGATGAGCTCATATTAGGTGCTTCACTATTTTAGTTTTAAATAAAACCCGTTTTCCTCTTCAAAAACCATTCCTTCAAATTGCCCGAGGCCACAGGCTAGATAAAGAGGAGAACTATACAAACAAACGCCTAACTCCCACACCAAACACAGAAGAAAACATCCCTGCCGCCTACAGCACCTCACATTCCTCAAGCTGTTAAGACTTCTAACAAAAGTCATACACCCCTCGCTGTACTTGATACTTTAAGGATAAGAGATGCACACACATACATACACACACACACACAAATTCTGTCAGAAGTCGTTTCAATTGCAAATAAAAGATAAGCACAGAAGTCTGTCATGTAAGTACAAAAACAAACCAAAATAAATGATCATCAATATTGTTTAAACGGTAATAACTCAGTGATTAGCAAAAAGATCTTCAACAGAGATGCACCTCCAAAAAAATAGAAAAACATTTTGGAAAACTTGTAACTCACATTTGCATTAGAACTTAAAAGAACAAATTACACTTGTGAGAAACTAGACTGTCATAAAGTCCATATAATCTGAGGTAAGGAAAGGCCACTGAAAAATAATCCTAATGACTTCTAAATTTAAAGCTGCAATAAAGGTAATCATGAATAGATTTCAAGTACAGGAAATAAAATAATGAAAGATGAGATTCCCTGAAGAATATCTCTAGAAAGATACCAAGATAGAGATAAAAGTGAAAAGCAAAAGATGAGATATGAATAGAGTCATCTGTTCCCAAACGGAGTCAATCTACATTATTCAAAGATTCCATATGTGAGAGTTTGTCTACTGGCTAAACTTATTTGTAACCCAAAAATAAATACCCTAGGTGCTTTTGTGGTCATTTGAGGACATGCACAGAGTGGGGAAAAAAAAAATTATTATTTATTTATTTATTTATTCATTTGAGATGGAGTCTTGCTCTGTCGCCCAGGCTACAGTGCAGCGGTACAATCTCTGCTCACTGCAAGCTCCACCTCCCAGGTTCATGCCATTCTCCTGCCTCAGCCTCCCGAGTAGCTGGGACCACAGGCGCCCGCCCCCACGCCCAGCTAATTTTTTGTAGTTTTAGTAGAGACGTGGTTTCACCGTATTAGCCAGGATGGTCTCAATCTCCTGACCTCGTGACCCACCCGCCTCGGCCTCCCAAAGTGCTGGGATTACAAGCCTGAGCCACCGTGCCCGACTCCAAAGTGGAAAAAAATTCCAGTTGCCCAACATACACATTCTCAGCTACAGTCATACCAGTTACAGCATTTTACGATTCCTGTTTCAACTGTCATACGATAAACAAGTCTTTTTTCATGGTCTTTTTAACACCATGTTTTTCACAATTTTTGCTTACTGTTGGTTATTTCACTGTTTAAAATGGTCCCCAAGCATAGTATTAAGGTGCTGCCTAATATTTATAAGTGCAAAGGCTATGACATGCCTTACAAAAAAAACACTTGTGTTAGATAAGCTTCCTTCAGGCATGAGTTACAGCGCCATTGGCCATGAGGTCAACGTTAATAAATCAGGAATATCTATTAAGGGGATTTCCACAGAAACACACATAAAGCAAGGTTATATACTGATGAGTGAGGAAAATAACTGAGGAGCGATGTCCTAGAAAAGTCAGAGGGGACGACAAGTAGGGCATTAAATTAGTTTGGTCCATTTTAGGACCATTAATACTCCCAAATCTTTATTAACTTCCACAAAATATAGAGCACATTTTCTGAATCAAAAGTCAAGACAAGTAGTTTGATCAAATATTTTTTATCATTTGTTAAATTATTCCTATGAAAGGTAATATATAGGTATACAAAAGTAGTGTTTTTTAATCATCTTTTTAAAAATAATCTTTAAAAGTCATCATATTTTTAGGTCATGCTTCCCCTTTAGTTACTTAGGATGCTCTATTCTGAATCTCCTCCAAGATTTTCAGTATCTTCCTTAAAATGAACCTGTGAAAACTAGGCATGAAAGCCACTCTTAAATCACTTAAGAGATGTTAAACACACCTTAACTCAAGCTAATGTATCATCTTGTTACTATCTGGACCTTTTATTTACTGATATTTTTTGTCCTTACTGAAGCAACAAGTCCTAGATCTGGTTTACCTATTCCTATGTCAGTATGTTATGAATAGTATGCATACAGTTTAATTACAAAACATGTAATTGTAATTTTCTAGTAAGTATAGACACAATCCTTTCTGAAGGATAAAAATAAATTTACATATTAATTTGTAAAAACCTTAATGAAACATTTAATCACATTAAGTATTTTCTGACTATGAAGGAAATAAATAACTCTTTTAAAGAAGGACTGAAGACTGTAGCCCCCATCTACAAAATTACTAAACTCCACCCTTATAAAATGTATCACATACCACACTGTCATATACATATGATCATATCTCCAGTGTTTGATTCTTAAGAGTAGGAACCATTTCTCATATATTTTTATATCCTTCATAATCTATTCCTAGAAAAAACTAGGAGCTTGGCTGGTAAGAATCTGTTTGTTTTCCAAGCCCTAAGAAATGTGTTGCCAAAGAGGCACATTTCGAAGACCAGAGTTTCTAACAATGATTTTAAAGGCATGCTTACTAAAGCATGTTTACTATATGCTTACTAAATAGGCATATTAGGGCTAATATAACTGCACAAAAACAGTGAACTATCTCCTAGCTCTGGGTAAAGAACTGTGACATAAAAAGTAATCTTTCCAAACACAGTCTAATTTGTTATGTCTATTGTCCCCATAACATCTTAGGCTTCAAAACAAGGGGAAAAAATATTTCAAAAACTCTGGCATTTCCACAATGTTTTAAAAATGATTTTTCAAAAGGACTTATGGCAAAACTACACCACCATCACCATTTTCATAGGATACAATCCTTTTGCTTCTGTTCTGTCCTGTAATTTTAGCCCAGGCTGACGTTTTTTCCTCACATGAACCTCTGTCAGGAGGACAGCTGCGCTGGCTGCAAATACCCAGTCTACAATATTCATCCAGGAGATTACTGGCAATTCAAAAACCACAAGCATGGCGTTAAGATTCTATTTAAACATACCTTGGGGCTAGAAAGTAGTATTTAGCCTGTAGTTCCATCAGTTTTTACATGACCAAAGTGAAATAAATATAAAAGGAAATTAATCAATAACTCTTTGCCTCAGAATATTTCCTAATTTTTTAATACATTTAGAAGCCACTAGATCACAGTTTTAATAGATGCCTTTGTCTTAGATATCTTATTGAAAACACAAAAAATAAATTCTAATCTGGAAGCATAACCTTTCTTTGCTGAAATAAAACAAATCCAAAAGAGCAGGCAAAAATCAATTTCATTATCCTCACTTGTGACGACAATCTCTTCTCAATAGGCTTTCTCCAATATCTGACGGGTTTTTGTTTTGGTTTTAAAAGAGTAAAACTTTGAAGTAGGAGAAGTAATCACAGTTAAATACCTATAACCCATTGGATTGTAATAAGCTCTACAAAAGCAATAATCTCAAGTGTCAGATTTATCAGTCTAGCTGCAACCCCTATAAGTGTGCCCATCAACGCACTCTATGAAAATATTGTAGCAGCCACCTCAATGTTGCTTAATAATCCTTAATAATGTCCTTAATTGGACTTCATGACTAAAACACCAAAAGCAATGTCAACAAAAGCCAAAATTGACAAACGGGATCTCATTAAACTAAAGAGCTTCTGCACAGCAAAAAAAACTACCATCAGAGTGAATAAGCAACATACAGAATGGGAGAAAATTTCTGCAATCTACCCACCTGACAAAGGGCTAATATCCAGAATCTATAAAGAACTTAAATTTACAAGAAAAAAAACAAACAACCCCATCAAAAAGTGAGCAAAGGATATGAACAGACACTTCTCAAAAGAAGACACTTATGCAGCCAACAGACACATGAAAAAATGCTCATCATTACTGGTCATCAGAGAAATGCAAATAAAAATCACAATGAGATACCATCTCACTCCAGTTAGAATGGCGATCATTAAAAAGTCAGGAAACAACAGATGCTGGAGAGGATGTGGAGAAACAGGAACGCTTTTACACGCTGGTGGGAGTGTAAACTAATTCAACCATTGTGGAAGACAGTGTGGCAATTCCTCAAGGATCTAGAACTAGAAATAGCATTTGACCCAGCCATCCCATTACTGGGTATATACCCAAAGGATTATAAATCATGCTACTATAAAGACACATGCACACGTATGTTTACTGTGGCACTATTCACAATAGCAAAGACTTGGAACCAACCCAAATATCCATCAAAGATAGACTGGATGAAGAAAATGTGGCACATACACACCATGGAATACTATGCAGCCACAAAAAAAGGATGAGTCTATGTCCTTTGCAAGGACATGGATGAAATTGGAAACCATTCTCTGCAAACTATCACAAGGACAGAAAATCAAACACCGCATGTTCTCAGTCATAGGTGGGAACTGAACAATGAGAACACTTGGACACAGGAAGGGGAACATCACATACCGGAGCCTGTCATAGGGTGGAAGACTGAGAGAGGGATAGCATTAGGAGAAATACCTAATGTAAATGACGAGTTACTGGGTACAGTAAACCAACATGGCACATGTATACCTATGTAACAAACCTGCACGTTGTGCACATGTACCCTAGAACTTAAAGTATAATAAAAAATTAATAATTCTTAATAATGTCCTTAATAATATCTGACAATTTATACCATCTATATACACTATTTCCGTCATTTGGTCAGTAATTACTGATTCAAGTTCCTATTTAAATAAAAAGGTGCCTCAAGTATATGTAGACTTTATCATATAAAATTAAGTATATTTAGGTATATGCACAAGAGGGTTTATGACATATGGAAAAAGTTTCACCTATGAAATACATCTTTAGGTTTTAGATCCTATATGTCCACATTTGTGCCAGGATGCAAAAGGAAGAATTCGGTGGGAATAAAATACATGCCACAATATTATAAACAAGCTCTCTAAAATGTATAAAACAATGGAAAGTCAACCAAAGGACATAGACTTTAAAATCCAACCCAAACACCTTGCTTTAGTAATACTTTCATAAAAATTATTGGCCCTTGAAATCCAACATTGAACTGAATCATTATTTACATAACAAGCAACTGATTCACATTTTAACTTGCTTTCTTCAGTATTATTTCAGGAAGACTTCTTTATTTTCCATTGAAAACCATATGTAGAGTCCAGGTATAAAAAATGCATTTTTATTTTTTGAAAGACAAATTTTATGAGGTTAGTGGAAAGTAAATGGCTTACAATCTTTTTCCAAACACCATTGGTTCTCATTTCTTTTCCATTGTCTGAAGTTAATCATTTGCCTCCTACCTTCAAGCTACTGACTCAAACTGTTTTATCTTATTTTAAGCAACTATACTCAATAAACTATCCTATAGCTGAGTGTCCTAAAAAGAAAGATTAAGAATATGTTCAGTTTATAAATAAAAAAGGAGTTAAAAAGAAAAAAAAATCGCATCTGTTTATATCATATCTAACACGTTTATAAAAAATAATAATTTTTTAGTCACTGCCATTTGGAAAATGTGATGCCTCTCATAAAACGAACAGAACATCATTATGGACAGAGGAAAGTTTTATATTCTCTCACTACATCTTAACCTGCTTTTACACAAGCACTTCACCCAAATTTTAAGGGATCATTACTGCAAATCCTATGAAATGTCTACACAACTTCCACTATGCAAGGAGTTAGCTTTTCCTTACAAATTATTATGATGCTCTTTCTAAATTGGCAATCTGAAAATAAAATCTGCCGTTCAGCTTCAACAAATGTTTTGAAAATAACTAAATACAGACTTATTTTTCTCTTGGCCTCAAAATTCCATTCTATGTGTATAGTCACTAATTCTGATTTTTTTTAATTTATAGTTTTCTAGTTTGATGTTGAAAATCACAAAAGACATCCAAAACTTTTGTACAGAAAAATGAGCTGCAAATAAGTAAATGGAAAAAAACACCACATGTTTCACACACAGAAAACAACAACCAAAGCTACAAACAGCTGATGTGGACATCAAAGTTGAAATGTTGTTCAAATACATTCCTCTAGATAATAATGTAAGGCTAGATGGCAATATGTTTAAGACTCATTCTTCCTGTATTCTTAGAGAGGTTGACAGTATACAAACATCAAATAAATTGTGATGCCCTGAAAGGCAAAGAAATTTAAAAGTTAAATTTCAGTGTTAAATTAACAGAGTGCCCCTATATTACCAAGGATATATGATACAGGGGGATATTTTTGTTACCCAGCATAACGCCTACAGGATCTACCTAGGTGAATTCCTATCTTACCTTAACTCTGCTTATCTTTAGGTAACAGGATGCTTGAGGTCAAAAGTTCCCTACTGCGACCAAACCTGCTAAGACCGACGAGATTCAACATGGCAGCTCATTTGACCTCTGAAGAACTTCAAACTTCATTATAATCTAATTTCCATGCTAAATGACATTCCAACCAGTGCCAGGAGAGTTGACAATCACTATTGAAGTGGCGTCGTTGTATGGAGTAAATACCCAAGGTTCGTAGTTTCACACCAAGAGAATCAAGCATGTGGACACACAAGAAGTGGGTTTAGAAGCAGAGGTTTAACAGGCAAAAGAAAGAGAAAGGAGAATAGCTCTCTCTCTCTTTTGAGATTTCTGGCCCATGCTGAAGTACATGGGCTTTTATAGATTAGATGAAGGAGGCAGGGTCTGATTTACATAGGACCCAAAGATTGGTTGGACCAGGTTCGTGACATTTATATAGCACAAGGAAGATGGACACCCCACCCTAATCTTTTTATTATACAAATGGATTTTCTACTTGGCCAGCACCATGTTGTCTGTTCCTTACTGTACACACACGGTTGGAAAGGGAAAGGGAAGATGAAGCCACCACGTTGAACATGCATAGTCCCCAGGTAGCCTTCTCCTATTGGCACAGCTGCCGGCATTCACCTGTGCAAGCTTCCAGCTTGCTTGTCTATGTCTGCAGCTCAATTTTACAGGCTGCTCTTTGTTAGAAAAGAAAATGATTTGGGGGCTGCTTTTCATTAAAAGGAAAACCTTACTGAGGACTTCTATACCCTCCCTATCTGCCTAAATAATTTCTTTTTAACTCCTTTATCACTATGACAAGTACTAGAAGAAACCCTAAAAGGACAAAAAGGTAGCGCTCTGGTTTCGAGAAGTTCTCTGCCCATTTGCAGAACAGACATGAATATTCTTCTCCTTACTTTTAATGCCCAACCTCTTCATTAAAGATGTCCTATACCTGTGACTTTCTGGCTCTAATGAGCTGAGAAGTTGATTTGTGAGCCAACTTCCTGCTTCTCAATTCTACTGTATCAAATAAAACCTTCACTGTTTGTTGTTCACCTTCAGTTTTGTGTACTGGCTTTATGGCACCCCAAAGAGAAACCCATTTTGGGGGAACCTGCTTTGTCAGTAACACTTTGAACTTTGTTTATAATAAAGCCAGTTTCATTTATCATCACTTGTTTCTTTTTTAAAAATTAGCTGTGGAATTTTCTATAAATAGAATGGAGATTTAAAGTTGTCTCAGAAAACAGCTTTAAAAATCACTCAAACATTAAATCTGCTGTAAGTCCACGAAAGATGTATAATAAAAAATATCCCAAATGGTCCAAAACATGTAGTCTTGCTCAAAAACTAACCCTAGTTTGAGCCACAGCAATGTCTCCCAATTGTAGTGGAACAAATGTGGACGTGTGTCTTACTTCTAAGCAGAATCTCAGCAGCATGTATATAATGGCACAGAGAACAAATGAGGGGTCCACTGGAGGGAAAAATACAGATTGCCACAAATATCTCTTAGACAAAAAAAATGTTTTGGAAGCAAAGCATATGGCCAGGCATATATGCATCAACGATAAAGGAATAAAGAGTGCTACTTTTGCTGATCAGGTTTTTTCCCCAAAGAATATGCTTGCTATCAAATATCTTGCAGAATGTAAAATGCTTTATTTCCTATGGTTCCTCTTACTGTGACATATTGTTTAAACACAATTTGATTAGGTCTATACATTTTTTAAAATGTAAAATTAAATACAACTGAAATAAAATAATATTTCCTAAATAGAAGTCAAAATCATTACATCCTCCCCACTCCCTTGCCCTACCTCTATCATCAAATAACTTCACCTCCCATTATACTTCCCCCTTATTTATTCTGCTTCTGCAACACTGGTTTAATAGATTACTAATCCAGTGCATTTTCATTGGCTGTTTCTTATGTCTAAAATCTCCTCTCCTTGCCATCTTTAACTCTTTGCTTTAAAGACATCTTTTAAATGAAATCCTGATCACTTCATTAAAAATTATAATTCACCCCTCCTCTACTCCAGTACTGACAATGTATCCCTTGCCTTGTTATAGTTTTCATCACTTACTCACTTTTTACTTTATAATTAACTTATTTTTATGTTTATTAAACACTGTCTTTCTTATCCACTAAAATGTAAACTCCATAAACAGTGATTTTTGTTGTTTTTCCACTAATGTATCACAATCACCCAAAACAGAACTTGGAACATAGAAGGCATCTTTTAAATTTTTGTTGGATGAATAAATACATGAATAAACCTGTTTCTTAACCATTTCAGGAGAAAAAGTACATTCAGACCTCCAAGTAGAGCAACTTTTTCTTACATAAAAAAAAAAAATCACTTAGGATATCTATTAATTTTAGTTAATAACCAAACACTGTCATTGCTTTTCTTTTCTATTTGTATATATTCAATTACTTTTATGTTATTCCCAATTTATTTAATATCTTTCTTCAAACAATAAAAACATTTCGGAGCTGCTGTCTTATAACGAAAGCAACTGGATGCAATTGTTTTTCTTAGCAACACAGAATACTATGAAAATTCATTCTCCTATTACATTATGACAAATAGTACATTCTGCCTCTGCTTTGGAGTTTTTGAATACTTATTATGCTTCCAGATGACATTCATGCATAAAACTATGTGTTACACACTTAATATTCAATATTTTCTGTGCTAAATACTGAGAACATAATATCAAAAGAAAGACATCATTTCAACCTTTATGGTTTTACAGTCTAGATGGGATGGAAAGTAAGATACTAAAAAATAAAAATAACATGAGCAAACATTTATAACAGTGTTGTGTGCCAGGCATTGTTCTTAAACACTTCAGAACATGAACTAACTTAATCTTCATAATTACTCAAAAAGGAAGTATTATTATTATTATTATTATTACTACTACTACTACTACTTTACAAGTAAGGAAAATGAAACCTTGTAAGGTATTTTCAAAGGTTGGCGTTAATCCTAAGGAAAAGAGAAAAACCACTGAAGAGTTTTAAACCAGAGAATAAAACGATCAGATTTGAAGAATTATTCTGGCTTCAGCATGGATACTGGATGCGAGAAAAGTAAAATTACAGTAATCTGAGTGAAAGGTGATTGCTCCCGAGAATAGGGCAATGGCATTGCTGAGGGAAAGACTGTTAATGATTTGAGAGAGACTGAGGAAGAGAAGATTTAATGCACGTGAAGGTTATTTGTCCACTTCTTGACAGTCCCCTACCCCACTTTGCTGTTATTAAATCGCTATAGAGTGCAAGAAACAATCACTATTTTTGTGACCTATACTTTTTTTTTTAAGTTTCACAAGGAAAGTTTACAAATTAGGGTCTGAAGAATTTCACAAATCTCAAAGCCAAGCCATTATAGATTCTTTCCTCTTTCTCACCCCCAAGTTACGAATTTTCTAAATTTTCTGTCTAAATATCCTTCAAACATCTCTCCCTCTTCTCCATCTTTATTTGTATTTCTCCACTTTATTAAGCTCTCTTTCATATTTCTCTTGGACTAATGCAGCAGACTCTAAAAAGGTCTCTCTAACTCCATCTCATCTCCCTCCAACTCATCCATATCAACTGCAAGAAGTATCTTGCCAAAATGTAAGTATATTTAGTGTTACTCAACTGCTAAAAACATTTTGACAGCTTCTAACAACCTTTTCAGATTCAGCTACAAAAATGCCTTCCCCTCACATCCTGTGCTGACATACCAATATCCCTCACTACTGAAACTCTAGTACTAGCAGGTTTTCACACAGGTCATGTTATTTCACAACTGCAGAGCTTTGCATATGCCACTCCCTCTATAAGAAGCTACCTTCCCCACCTGACAATTTGGCAAAGACCTACTTACATTCTGAGTCTAAACTCTAATGACTTCCCCCTCCTTTGTGATCTTCCTTATTTGGAAACTATCTCCATTAGAAACCTTATAAGACTGTATGGTAACTGCTTACATTCATTCACTCATTCATTATTAACTCAATGAATGTACATGTTTGTGTTTTCATTGCCTGACATAGTTTCTGGGAAAGTACAAGTATCCTAGTTTGTTACAGTGAATTCAGGCACAAAACTGAGAGCAATTTTAGGCGCTCAAAAGACTTTTAGCCCTCCAGACTGAAAAGATTACAAGAAATCTGATATCTAAATAAGGAGTATATCACTACATGTAAAGCAAATAAAAATCCTTAAAATTTTTAGGAACAAGTTAACAAATGTCAATAGCTCTAAGAATAAAGTCATAAAACTCAATTTAAAGATATTTAAAGGGTCTGAAATAAATGGAGGAACATTTTTTTTTCTTAAGAGATGGGGTCTCATTCTGTCACCCAGCCTGCAGTGCAGTGGTGCAGTCAAAATCACAGCAACCTCCAACTCCCAAAGTGTTGCGACTATGGGTGTAAGCCACCATGCCCTGCCACAAGAAACATATCTTATAATTAAATAGAAGGATTAAAAATAGAGAATAGTGTCCATTTTGCATCTATACATCTAAGAATTTAACAAAATTTCCATCAAAATCGCAACAGGGTTTAAAGCCTTGATTAAATGATTATTAAATTCAACTGTTAAGAGTAACAGGCAAGAATAGTTAAGAAAAGAAAGCATAGCCCTATCAAATCTCTAAATGTACAATAAAACAGTAATGTAGGTGGTACTACCACAGGAATACACAGACACATATCAACAGAAATGGAAATCAAATCCAGAATATATCTAAGTAGATACAGAAATTTAGTATATGGCAAAGGCGCATTCCAAATAAGGGAAAAGAGGGACTGTTTTACAAATATTGTCACGGTAACAAGCTAACTATGTGGGGAAAGGAGTAATTAGACTCTATTTCACTCTATCAATAGAAAGTCCAGATAGATCAAAAGTTAAATGTAAAATGAAACTACAAAATGACTGGAATTAAACATAGACAAATATTTTCTAACCCAAAACTCATATATAAGAGACTACCCTTACACTATTATATACTAAAATATATAGTAATAGTATATACCATTATATACTAAAAAATTTACTATCAAAAAGCTATCAACATAAAAAAACAAAAATTTACTAGAGTTAATTTTTTTAATTAACTGTAGAAAAAGCTATCAACATAAAAAACAAAAAAAAATTATCATATATTCCAGAATATATGACAAAAATGTCAATAATCCTAATATATAAAGTTTCTTATAAATCACTTAAGATAAACAGAATTTTTTTTAATTAAAAATAAAAAGATATAGGAAATGTAGGGGAAAATGATCAACAGCCATGTGAAAAAAATCTAACATACTAATAAGGACATAAAAACTAAAATATAAAAAGATATATTTTACTTCTCTAATTGGCATATTAAAAGTCTGGCAATACCCAGTAGGCAAGGATATAGTAAAATAGGCATTCGCATGTATTTCTTGGTGAAAGTATAAATATGTACAATATTCTGGAAAACAAGTTAATAGTATCTGTCTAAAAGTTATCCATAAAGTATAAAATTATAGGCATCTTAGCTTCTAAGTTATGGATTTCTGTATTTGAAATTTTTACTAGACTATATTACCAGAAAAATTATGTTTTAAGAAAAACCTCAAAAAATTTGTATGACAGAGAAAAAATAAGCACAGAAGGTATAACAGACACACAGAAAATATACACATACCAAAAAGAAATGGAAACTTATGACTTGAGAATAAGAAACTACAAAAAAATGGGAGAAACTTCAAAA